>NC_056727.1:219319789-219404789 GCF_019279795.1 Protopterus annectens
ATTATGATCGGTCCTTCAGGGGGGAGAAAGGGGTCAAGTTGGCCCTGAATCTGTTGGTCAGTATGTTGGCAATATCTTTTGGCTCAGTATAGGAGGTACCATTGTGCAGTAACTCAGAGCAAATTTGGGTATTGCCATGGAGGTTCTTGATATAATTAAAGAAGGCTTTGTGATTGTTTTTGGTGTCTGTCACAATTCTGCCTTCATAGCTGGCTATGGAGGATGTGATGAGGGATCTCAACTTTTTGTTGAAGCTAATAAGGAAGTTTTTCCAATCTTGGGATTTCACCTTTTTCTGCAACAGTTTCTTCCTTCTGTTGTAGAGTTTATTAATGGCAGGAGACCACCAGAATGGCTTCCTTTTTTTGGAAGAGAGCGTCTTGGTTCAGTTGGGTATGGCTAGTTCCATGCATTTATCTACATGTTCTTACAGTGCATTGGTTTATGATTCGGCAGTTATGCAAGCTATTTTCCACTGGCATGGGTGTTGTGAAGTTAGCCACATTTGTTTTTAGGAGCCCAAAGTCAGCTTTGGAGACGTTTTTCAAGGCAGTTTCCTTTGCCGGGGTGTGTGGGTGAGATGTGGATTTCAAGGTGATTAGTTTATGGTCGGATCTGACCAGGAAGGGATTAACTATTGGTGTAGAGCAACAGTCACCCATGTTAGTAATAACCAGGTCAAGGATGCTGCTTCCTCTATTGAGGGTCAGAATGAGTTGGTCCAAGGCATTGGAATTGATGAATTCCAGGAAGAGTTGGGCCAGTGTACTGGTGCTAGAGTAGTTTTCCCAGTTGATGGAGGGAAAGTTGAAGTCTCCTAGTATGGGAGTGTTGGGTTGGACCTTGATAGATTCCAGGGTGCTTAGGAACATGGAGTGAGAGTCTATAGACATGGTTGAGGACCTATAGGAGGCCATGACCTGGTTCGCCACCTTATGCAATGTTAGCTGTACCTGAAATATCTCAGATGCATTATGCTGGGCTTCTAGTCTAGAGGTGTGCATATCCTTTATGAATATGGTAACACCACCACCTTTGGAGCTTCGGTCCATGTTTCGGGGCCGAAAGGTGTGGAATGAATTATAGCCTGGTAGCACAGAGGTGCTTTCTGCCACTTTAAACCAGGTCTCCGTTACAACACAAATGTCGATATTCTCCATTTTGAGGAGTGCTTCGAGCGAGTGCATTTTGAGATTTAGACTTCTAGCGTTGAGCAGCATGACCCTCAGATTGGCTTTAGTTATAGCTGTTATGGTGGTAATTTGATTTTTGAAATGCCGCCTAAAAAGGCACTATAGGGGTGGCAAGAGCCTTAGCCAGTACCCAGAAACCCAGGGGTGACAAATGCAGGCCATCTCTGGCAAAGCATCGAGGTCTGTCAGTCATGTCATCACAAGCAGACAGATACTGGATCCTCTTAGAATGTCACCAGAAACTTAGTTAATTGTTGAAGTCAATCATGATTTAGTATTCTTTAAACAGGAACTCAGACTAGCTGAATGTCATCCAAGCATATGATATATATTGTTCACGTCTGATCCTCTGACCTAATCGGTAAACATCTTATGCAATTTAAAGTACAAAGTCTCTGACATACCCATTAGAAATTAATGCAGCTTTTGTAGTCTTTGATCTTCTTCATGAAGAGTCACTATCACAATAACTCATAACATTAGGGTTTTATCCCTTCTACCTTTTATTCATCCTAGTTAGAGATGTTTTAAGCAGTCTTCTGCTCCTTACTTAAGCTTATTCTGGATATGTGCCTACTTATATAAGACATTGTTTGGTGCATGAGGCAGTTTTTAAAGCAGTCTTTGGCAGTTTCTTCAATTTTTCTTGACACTTCAGGAATTATATTCACCAACAATTCCTGCACTTCTTCCCAACAAGCCTTTCTCATATAATACACAGCTGTCTCTACTTTCATTGTACTTCTGATAGCCCAACCCATCTTCAATAAATAATCCAAAAAGTATTTAGCTTAATTAAAAGCTCGCTCCAACACATTCAATTACTTCTAACCCTAAAAAATCTAAACTACTCCTATTTTCCTCCAATTTCCACAGCTTTGACAAAAATAACTTCAACATCACCTCCCTGAACAACACTGACATTGAAGTATCTCAAAGTAAATCACTTGGCATAACCATAGATGACAGCCTAAAATTCGGTCTACATATTCTAAACACAGTTAGAAAAATACCAAAAATTAGGACTGCTCTATAGAGCAAAAACAAACTTCCTCACAACTAATGCTAAAGTAACCATAGCTAACTGTTAACTACTGCCATCACTTCAATATGAAACACCCATCCTAACAAACTCCAAACCTCTATACAAACGTATCTTGATTACAGGATCATAGGATCATAAGAGGTTACTAGGCTATTGCCCATGAGGCCCTCATAAGCCTAGCCAAGAGTTTAGCCCATGTTTAGACAAATCAACACCCAATGCCCCTGTCCAGCAGGGACATGGGTGGAATCACAGGGGTATATTTTCTATTTCCCATCCAGTTATCCAGGTTGCACTTAGAAAGGGGTAAATAGGTGCTCTGCTTGATGTGGAGAGGGAGTCTATTCCACAGATAGGAGACTCTCTGGGACACAAATCTGTCTCGCCAACAAGTCTTGCTGATGTCACAGACCAGGTTGAGGCTGTGTGTGTGGATTACTCAAGTGGAGATTGACTTGCGGATATAAAGCAGTCCCATCAAGGTAGGGTCCATGATCGCCTTGTATGCCAGACAGAGGTCACCTCTGAGGAGTCTGTATGAAACTAAGCAGAGGGATAGGGCTTTTAGCTTATCTGTGTATGGTAGATGTTTGAGGATCTGGATTCTTCTGGTGAGGAACCTCTGTGGTCTCTCCAGCTGCTGCATCTGCTTTGTGAGGTACATGTCGAAAGGGACATTGTACTCAATAATGGGCCATATAAGAGAAGAATACGGGGATGTTATGATCTCCTTGTCCCTGGATGAGATACCCTTACTTATAAGGAGGGCCGTGTAGAAGGCTTTCCATATAACGGAAGCAACATGGTGGTCAAAAGTCAGGTTGCTATCAACTTGGGTACCCAAATCCCCCATGACTGATTGCATGCTTAGGACACTGTTATTAATGAAAAAATTTGTGGGGATGTCACTCTCCCCAAAGGGGATGATGATGCATTTTTTGGTATTCAGATTGAGGCCATGTTTCTGGCACCAGTCATTTGTCTGAGTGAGACCCTCTTGGAGGATGCCCACATCACTAGGGAAATTGATGATAGCACCCAGCTTGCAGTCATCTGCAAACTTGGTCAGTCATAGCCCACTGGTTTTGGCCTGCATCTTAGAAAAGTATATCCCAAATAACAGAGGCTCCAAGACTGAACCCTGTGATAGGCTGTTTGTTACAGGTCTACTGCTTGAGGTGGCTTCCCCTATTTTGAATATGTGGGTTCTATTGGTAAGCCAGTTTGCTACCCATTTGGTAACATAGGGATTGATGCCTAGTTCATAGGTTCATAGGTTCATACTAGGCTATCTGCCCTAGGGCATTTATAAGCCTAGCCAGAATGTGTTTGGCTTTCGCCACCCATTTTAAATTTATTTTGCTATGCCCTTTTTCGAGGTTAGTATACTGTGCCTCTGTCTAACAGTGACACAGAAGTGATACCCGGGGTAAACCTAAGATCTCCTATCCACTCATCAAGATTCCTCTTGAAGAGAGTCAATGAGGGACTCTGCCTAACCTGGACTGGGATTTTATTCCAGAGTGAAGGGAGCCTCTGGGTTATGAATCTGTCCCTCCAGCATGTCCTATTTATTTCAGTGTTGAGGTTCAAGTCTCTCGAGCGTGTAGCTCAATGGGATTTGGATTTTCTGAGGTGCAGCATGTCCATTAATGCCGGGTTGGACATGGCTTTATACGTCAGGCACAGATCACCTCTGAACAGGTGGTATGCCACTGAGTAGAGCTGGAGTTTCTTTAACCGGGCAGCATATGGCATCTGTTTGAGCCCTTTGATCCTCTTGGTGAGGTACTTTTGGGGTCTTTCCAGTTGCTGTAGGTGTCTGGTAAGGTACATCCCAAAAGGGGCATTGTACTCAATTATGGGCCTGATGAGGGATGAGTAAAGAGGCACGATGACCTCCCCTGATCTAGATGTGAATCCCTTCATGATTAGGTGGGCTATATAAAATGTTTTTCTAACCACTTTGGCCACGTGGTTGTCAAATGAGAGCTTGCTATCAACTTGGGTCCCTAGGTCCCTAATTACTTCTTCTGTACTTAATGGATTACCACCTATGTGGTAATTTGTGGGCACTTTGTTTTTGCTAAAGGGGATGACTATACACTTTTTGGCATTTAGCTTGAGGCCATGGCTCTGGCACCAGTTGTCTGTTTCTATGAGGCCCTTTTGGAGGATGCTTGTGTCGGCTGGAGAGTCGATTATGGTGCCCAGTTTGCAGTCATCTGCAAACTTGGTCAGCCACAGTCCTTCCGTGTTGGCCTGTACCTCCGAGAAATATATACCGAACAAGAGAGGTCCCAGGACTGAGCCTTGTGGGACACCACTTGTAACTGGTTTGGAGTCTGACATGGCTCCAGCAATTCTAACCATGTGGGTTCTGTCCTTGAGCCAGTTTGCAATCCATCTAGTGACATAGGGGTTTATATTTAAGCTGGTGAGCTTATCTATAATGCCCAAGTGGGGTATTGTATCGAAGGCTTTTGTGAGGTCCAGATAGACTGTGTGGACCACCTTCCCCTCGTCAATGGCCTGTTTCAAAGAAATCAACCAGGTTTAAGAGGCAGGATCTGCCCTTAACAAAGCTGAACTGGGCAGGATCCAGTGTCTGTAGGTCCCCAATATCTTTATTTATGAGGTCCATGATGATCCTTTCCATAGCTTTTGCGGACCAAGCTAGTCAGGCTTATGGGGCAATAGTTTCCAGGATCCGTTGAGGCACCACCTTTATGGAGAGGGACCACTGTTGCTGTACGCCACTCTTTGGGCACATATCCTGTAGTAAGGCTGAGATTGAACAGCAGTTTTATGTTTGGGTTTAGGTCTTCTTGGAGTTCATGTAGGACGCAGCCCGGGACACCGTCTGGTCCCATTGATGCTGTGTTTTTTGCTTTGGAGAGGGCGGCTCTTACCTGAGCATCTGAGATGACAGGGGGGCAGCACTCTGCTGGGATAGATATTTGCCCTTTTGGTGGGGAGGGGGGGAGAAGTTTGCGCTGAACCTGTCAGCTAGGATGTTGGCAATGTCTGTGGGTTCGGTGTATTTTTTGTCATTTTGGACTAATTCTGAGCATATCTGGGAATTACCACCCAGGTTCCTAACATAACTAAAGAAAGCCTTGTGATTATCCTTTGTGTCCTGTGCAATTTTTCTCGAAGCTGGCCTTAGACAATTTTATGAGTGCCCGTAGTTTTTTGCTAATACTGATCAGTGATGCCTTCCCTTTTTGGGATTTTGCTCTATCATTTAGTAGCTTCCTCCTTCTATTGTATAGTTTGTTTATGGCTGGGGTCCACCAGACAGGACATCTGCCTTTGGAGGATTGGGTCTTGGTTTTATTTGGGATCGCATGATCCATGCATTCCTGAAGGTGTTCATAGAATGTGTTTATAAAGGATTCTGCAGTCTGGGCGTATTTTCCACAGGCCGGGGCTTTGAAGGATTCCACCTCGGTTTTGAGGAGTGTGAAATTTGCTTTAGAAGTTTTTCACTGTGGTTTTCTGGGCAGGGGTGGGGTCGGGATGTGAATATCCAGTGAGATTAGTTTATGGTCTGATCTTACCAGTGAGGGATACACTTCTGGTCTGGAGCATAGAGTCCCCATGTTGGTGATGATCAGGTCCAGTATGTTTTCCCCTCTTGTGGGAGTGGTAACAAGTTGTTCCATAGCATTTGAGTTTATAAATTCTAGGAACCTTTGGGCTAGGGTGTTGGAGCTAGAATAATGCTCCCAGTCTATGTTTGGGTAGTTGAAGTCGCCCAATATAATGGTGTTTGGAGATACCTTCATATTTTCCAGTGTTCTCAGGAAGGCCGAGTGGGGTTCCTGGGTTTGGGAGGGTGGTCTGTAGCAGGCTATAAACTGGAAGGCAGTTTTACCCACTGTTAGTTGCACATGGACAGTCTCTGATGCTTTGTGCTTTGCCACCAACCTGGAGGTGTGGGTATCTTTGATGAATATCGATACTCCCCCTCCTTTTGTGGTTCGGTCCAAGTTTTGGGGCTGAAAAGCATGGTATGAGGTATAACTCAGTAGTGCTGGGGTGCTCTCAGGAGCCCTGAACCAGGTTTCTGTTCCTGCACAGATATCGATATTCTCCATGCTAAGGAGAGTTTCGAGTGCATCTTGAGGTTTAGACTTCTGGTGTTGAGTAGCATTATTCTTAGTTTCTTATCCCTTGTGATACCTATGGAGGTGGGTTTGTCTTTTGAGCCTTGCCTAAAAAAGGCACTATGGGGGTAGCAAGAGCCTTTGCCAATATCCGAAAGCCCAGGGGTGACAGGTGCAAGCCGTCCCTAGCGAAGCATCGTGGCTTGTCGAGCATATCATCCCAAGCTGACAGGCACTGGATCCCCTTTGAATTACACCAGTACTTAAGCCAATTGTTGAAATTGATCATCTTGTCTTCATATTGTGGCATCATTCTTGGTGAGGGTAAGATGCTACTCAAGGTCAGGGTCATACTGGCCTGGGCTACATGCTCAGAGAGCTCCTCTATGTCTCTTTTCATGTAGTCCAGGGAGTTACGTCTCAGGTCAATCACACCAGCATGGACAATGACTGAGTCATATTTGTACTTGCCTTGGAGTGACCTGAGTGCTTGTGTTATGTGGCGGATCCTAGCATCTGACAGGCTGCTCACCATGACCCTCTCCTTATTCAGCATGGTGAGAAGGACGTCAGTGTGCCTGACGATAGAGTCACCTATTACAAGTGTATCAGGTGTGTTGTTTAGTCTTAAGGGCTGTGACTGTTCGGCACACTGGCTTTGTGAGATATGTGTTGCATGTTTCTTGTTTTGGGGTAGCGGTTGCTTGGGTGTCTGCTTTGGAGGTCTCTGCTGCTTAGGCAGATCTTTATTTAGAGCCTCCGAGTATGTTTTTGTGTGATTATGTGTTTGGTTTGCTGTTGTGGTAGGTCTATGTGAGTCTGGAATTGTAGTGAGTGTGGTTTCCTTCTCCTCCTGACTGGTTATTCCAGTACTGAGTTGAGAGAGCTTAGCCTCCAGTTTGGCTATATGGTTGCATCTCTCACATGTGTTGGAAGTTGAGAGAGTTTATCTATTATGCCCGAGTGGGGAATAGTGTCAAAGGTTTTGGCCAGGTCAAAGTAGGCGGTGTGCACCGTCTTCCCCTCGTTCATGGCTTTGGTGACTGTCTCAAAGAAGTCGACCAAATTTAGCAGACATGACCTCCCCTTGATGAAGCCAAACTGTATAGGATCAAGTGTTTGGAATTTGCCAATGTCCCTGTTAATGAGGTCCATGATAATCTGCTCCATGGCCTTGCAGATCGGCATAATTAGGCTGATGGGGTCTATAATTTCCCAGATCAATGGACGCTCCACCTTTGTGTAAAGAGATGACAGTGGCTGTCCTCCACTATGTTGGGATGAAGCCAGTACTCAGGTTTTGGTTGAATAGGATGCCTAATGCTGCTGTAAGTTCCTGCCTGAGTTCACGTAGGATGCAGCCTGGAATGTTATCGGGTCCCATGGAGGCTCTATTATTTGCCTTTGAGAGAGCAGCGATGATGGGGAAAGGGCAGGTACTGGGGATGCCCCGATTTACTGATGGGGGGAGTAATGTTATAACAACATTTCACGCTTTGCTGCAAACAAACTTAAAGAAAACTACCACTGTAACACACCAGAACAACTGACGTGGTTAGAACTACCTCACTGTCATATATACACCCAATTAATCACACCTTAAAATATAAACAATCCTTTAGCCTGCCAGGCTCTTAGCACAGTTCTCCAAAATTGCATCCCACAATGTCCTTTAAGATCAAATAGAAAACAACTCCTTAGCATAGGCAAACCAAATAAAAAATCTGCAGGGTGCTACCCATACTCTGACATGGTTACAAAAATACTGAAACTTATAACAATCAAGACATCTCCCAACCTTCACATGTTCAAAGCTTCTTTAAAAATGTTTCTGACTAATTCCTTGTTCTGCTTATGTACCACCCCAGGCTAGTCCCATCCCATAATCTATTTTCTCTTTCACTCCACCTCCATCTTCAAACCGCAGTTCTATCCGTCACCTCACTTTCTTGCAGCCATTCTCTCCCTTCACTTCTTCCTGCTATAATCATGTTCACCTGCTGTCCCTCTCCTAATGCTATCTTCTCTTTGTTCCACTACTAAAAATCTTACATACTTGCTATGCTACCAAAGTTCATATCCTTCAATCATTCATTTTTAATTTGTAAATCTCTATTAACTTCATACACATACACATTTTCTTTTCCTTGCTTCTCTTTCTCACCTCTAACAGCCTTTGTCAATTCGTTGATCTTTTTTTTTTCAACTAACCACTGTCCGCGGTGGTATAGCAGTAGCATTGTTACCTCACAGCAATAGGTTCTCCTGTTCGATTCTCGGCTGGAGTGCCTTCTGTGTGGAGTCTGCATGTCCACCCCGCGGTTGAGTGGCCTCCGAAAGACATGCGTGAATGGGCATGCCTTTGCTGAAGGTTGGGCATTGGGCTGGCAACTGGGCACTATAAAAAAGCGACTGCCAATCATTAGTGGACCGAAGTTCTGCTATGGCGACCACTTACCGGGAAAAGACAAACAAACTGTCTCTTTTGAATTTGTGTAGTTTCTCTATTTATCTCACCTTTGTTTCTGTCTTTCTCTTTTCATCTCATCTAATTTAAACAAATTAAGCTTAGTTCTCTCACGAACAGTCTTATTATTTATTTGGTTACTCTGTATTATATTGCATTGCATGCTATAGTATTATACTTGTAAAAATTACAACCTTTACAACTCTGTTATATTACACAGTTCCTACAAAAAACTACAACCCCTACCAAATGTTTATATTTGCTATATTTTACTCTTTTGCTTTTATGATGTTAGAGCTTTTCTCCCCAGACCTCCCCTGAAAATGATTTATTGTCCAGCCATGTTTTCCCAGTCAACAAATATCAACAAAAATACTTATATACAAGTGTCAGAGTTTTTTCAGCTGCTTAATGATTCACACTCATTCTTCATTTATTTTTCTTCAAGATTTTCAATCAAACTTCAAATAAATTTGCGATGGTGTTAAGTTGTAGCCAGTACTTCTACTACTACCTCCTCCGATTGTAGACAGTTTGGGCTACATTCTCTACTGTCAATCAGGGAAGTAAGTACCTGGTGGAGACAAAGGAGAAACTTCTCAGAACTGCAGTGAAGAAAAAATCAAATGATGCTCAAAAGTAGTAACGAAAAATAAAACTGCCAGGTCCTGAGGAGGGAATTAACTCTGTAATGATTCAAATACAGAGGAATTTGAATCTCTTTTCTGAAATAAAGACATTCTGCTTACTGACCTGAGTGTCACAAAAAGCTAGTATATTAGGTATATATTTGCCAGTGTCTATGTCAGTGTTCTCTGAGACCTTTCAAGATCCAGATGTTTGAATAACTGGAGTGTAGTGTATTTCTGATAACTTCTCACTCTATGACTTTTGTCTTTTAGCATCTAGTTAGCCGTCTGAATGCTTCAGCCTTCTTTTGACTGTAAAATCTTTGCCAGGGAAAATTTTAACACAGCTCAGGAAATGGCAGCAAAACCACATGGCTCTACATTGGTTCATAGGTTAGTACTAGGCTAACTGCCCTTGCGAGCCATTGTAAGCCTAGCCAATTATCCCTTGTGAGATTCAAACTCTGCACCTTGTGTTTGTAAGGCAAACACCTTAACCATTAGGCCACCCTCCCAACCCCTGGTACCCCTCTCAAGCCAACTTAAGTCTATGAATATAACAATGGCATGTTCATTTTTTGCAGCTACTTATGAAAGTTCTAGAGGGAAAAAAAACAAAAAGGCAATGAATGTCTTCCTCTGATTCAGACAGTATGAATGAGGATTATATGTGACAGATACAGTCCTCTTCTTCTGTGATTTATGCTTCTTATTTTTCTGAATCCTACACCAATGCTTTTTACAAACATCTGTATAACTGCATTCACTCGGCCGTACCTTACAGGACCAAAACAAGCTCTTCAAGGAAGAGCAAACCTGTATGGTGGACAACTGACATTAACAGGCTTTACAATAAAAGGAAGAAATTGTTGCCCAAAAATAAGAGGGGGCATACCCTAAACTGGAAACACTCCCTCCTCAGCTTAAACAAGGAAATAAGACTTCTTGTGAAGTCCTCCAAAGCAAACTATGAATCCAAATTAGCATCCTCAACTAAGGACAACCATAAGGCATTCTTTAGTTGTATCTGTAACCTAAAAAGTAAGACCCAAATTTGCGCCAACTGGTAGTTAATGATACCATATGCACTGAGCCTGTGGACATAGCAAATCTGCTAGCTCACATGTTCTGTGAAAACGTCACTCCCCTGTCCCCACTACACATACCCCATGACATTCCTTCCACATGTCCCCCACCTTGTATCTCTAGACAGCAGGTCATAAATACCCTCTCTAAGGCCAAAAACACAGCATCTGTGGGCCCTGATATCATCCTAGGCTGCATCCTGCATGGGCTCCAACAAGAATTAGTAACTGCATTGGGTACTCTTTTCAGTCACAGTCTAAGCACTGGCTTCATCCCAGCTGAATACAAAATGGCTACTGTTATCCCCTTGCACAAGGGTGGTGTTCTCACTGACCCCAGAAACTATAGACCTATTCACCTGACTATCCTCATCTGAAAGGCCATGGAGAAAGTTATCATGGACCTTATCAACAAAGATATAGGTAATCTTCAAACACTTGACCCTACTCAGAATGGATTTGTCAAAGGCAGATCATGCCTGTTAAACTTGGTGGACTTCTTTGAGACAGTCACCAGAGCCCTGGACAAGGTGAAAACTGTGCATACAGCCTACCTGGACTTGGCCAAGGCTTTTGACACTATCTCCTCACTCAGGTATTATTGACAAACTCACCCAAATAAGTATCAACTCTTACATCATTAGGTGGGTTGCTAACTGGCTCACTGATAGAACCCATGCAGTCAAAATAGGGGAATCCACCTCCAACAGCATACCCATATCCAGTGGTATTCCATAGGGATTTACTGTTCAGAATCTATTTCTCTGAAGTACAAGCAAAAACTAAAGGTCTGTGGCTGACAAAGTTTTTGATGACTGCAAACTGGGAGCAGTCATAGATCTCCAAACAATGTCAACATCCTACAAGAGGGTCTTATGCAAACAAATGATTGCTGCCAAAGCCATGGCCTTAAAAAAATGTACCATCATCCCTTTCAGTAAGAACAATGTTCCTGCCAGCTACCACATTAACAGAAACATTCTAAGCATGCACTTAGTGGTGAGAGGCCTGGGTACACAAATTGACAGCAACCTTACCTTTGATCACTATGTCTCCATATGTGGTAAGAAGGGCATTCTACATTGCTCATCTCATAAGGGCATTGCCTCCAGAAAAAAACATAATAACCTGCGTGTACTGTTCCCTTATCATGCCAATAATTGAGTACAACAACCCTCTTGGTATGTACCTTTCACTGCACCTGCAGCAAGTGGAGAGACCACAAAAGTCCCTCACAAGGAGAATTCAAGGTACTTAATATCTGTACTATGTGGATCGGCTGAAATTACTGTCACTTTATTTTATTTCATAGAGACTACTCTAGCTTAAAATGTAGTGTATTATCAGAAGTAACTGTTAACTAGTTTATACAGTTTCTGGTCTTTCATGTTAACTATCAAAATGAAGTAGATCAGTTTAAACTGGCTAGAGTTAACAGATGAAACATTAAACAGTGACAAGTAAATAAATCAGACAGACCAACAATTTGTTTCCTTCAAGAAATTATAACAATATTTCAGTCTATTCCCAAGAAAAAACATCTAAATTGATGTTACATATCTTTTGGTATAAGAAATGGAATAAACTTTTAAAAAGAAAAATTAGGGAGAATGAAGACAACCTAGGTGGAATAAAATCCTAATATCATGATGTACTGTTTTAGTGACCACTTCTTTCAGCTGCATCCATTAGTGCTCTAACTGTATTTCAGCATTAAAACCATTCTAAAGGAATGCTATTGGTACAAAAGCAATGTGTCTATCTGGTTGAAGGTTAGCAGTGGCTGGGAGCTAGTATAATTGTTAACATGTCTACCTTACACACATAAGGCACAGGATCTGATTCTCAACTTTAAATACAACTTGGCTAGGATTAAAATGGCTTTTCAAGAGCAGCTAGCCCATTACAAACCCATGATGTTGGAGAAGCCTTGGTTCAGGTACAGACTCAGGTTGTATTGTGAGTCTATTTTTGTTTGAATATTTTTAATTGGGGAGTAGTATATGTCCTGTGAATGTGTATATAAATGCACATTGTACAGTGTGATCTTTGCTTTCTATGCTGTAAGCAAGACAATGAAGTAATTGAGCAAAGAGCCCATTGTCATATAAGAATCTCTTGTATCCAAATTAACTACAATTATTCTAAGCATGCATCATGGGTGGCCATGGTGGTGCTGCGGTTAGCGTTGTCGCTTCACAGCAATAGGTTCTCTGGTTTGATCCTTAGCTGGGGTGCCTTCTGTGTGGAGTCTGCATGTCCTCCCTGTGGTCGTGGGAGTTTGCTCCGGGTGCTCCGCTTTCCTCCCACATCCCAAAGACATGCTGTAGGTGGACTGGACACTCTAAATTGGCCCTAGGTGTGAATGTGTGCCTTCTGTGGAAGGTTGGGTGCCAGGCTGGCAACTCAACACCGTAAAACTCTACTGCCAATCATGAGTGGACAGATGATCTGCTGTGGCGGCCCCTAACTGGGAAACACCAAAAGAAGAAGATTCTAAGCTGGTATCATAAAAGGTTATGCTCTTTCACAAGCAAGTCTCACTAAGAAGGGGAAAATTGGCAATTCATCCCACTATACCTCTTAGCACAAGAAATCTGGACTAAGCCAAAAACAATGGGAGACAAAAGCCCAAAGATAGGAACAAATTTTAAAAACTGTTCTTTATAAACTTATACAATTGTTAGAATAAAAGGTGTTGTTTTATATGCATTTTCAGAAGGATATGAAGTCTGAAATTCCAGTATCTGCTTCACTAGTAAATGATTGGTCAGAAAACCAGAATTTTATGAGCCACAGACAATATATATATATATATATATATATATATATATATATATATATATATATATATATATATATATATATATATATATATATATATATATATATGACAAAAATATGGACATTCTCTAAAATCTGGACAACTGAAAGGTATTCCATACCCTCCGAACTTATATATGCTAACCGGAGACCCAGACCGCCTTACCTCGGGAAAATGGGATATCCCGGGAAATGGCCATCTTGGACTTAGTATATTCTAAGTCCGTGTTTTCGGCCATTCAGTCTTAGCATCTCACAGGTCCCAACTTTTCAAATGGTTAACGTTTCTTGGCATTTCGGCAGTTCCGGAGACTGGAGGGCATGTTGAAAACCCAAAATTTGAATAAATAACACATATATAGCAGGCTTGAGTGGTCAAAAGCAAAACAAATTTGACTAATCAGAGTTTTTTGGCTAGAGGCACTGCAGTTTGTGCAAACTATTGCTGTGCTTTATTACATCTTGTGCATTAAATATGGAATGATGCTTTTTCTTCTCATCTCTAAAAGTATTCTGTCCAAAACTGATAAAATTCAAAACTTCCAGCTCTGTCCTTCAGTATTATATTCAGCATGTTGCTAGATTCCGTCTCCCCGCGATTCTGAGATGAATAAAGCAGATAATTGGAGCATGAACAAATTAGTGAATTTAAACCATCACCTTACATTAGCTGTTAGTATGCTGTCCTTCAGATACACTGACCAACTTCCCCGAATTCCTAAACAAGTCGCATATACATCAGAGCTCCCAATGTCGGATTTGAGACAGGTTTTGCTATTATAACCGAAAGGACACAGATAATTAAAAATTAAATTCAGCATTGTTTTTGACTCTTGGAATGCGTAGTTTATCCTAAGGAGCCAGATGTTTTCAGAAAAGTCCAAGGTTAATTGTTTCCAGACACAAAATAAGCTCCAGTCATAAACAGGAGAAACAAAACATCAGAAACACGCAATCAAATATGACTTACATTGTCACGAAATGTACACATTTGAACAGTTTGCTGTATTTTCACAAATTCGGCATCAGAGCACTCTTTCGCCTCCTTTAACACAACAGACTTAAATCGTAGGAGGAAATGAATAAAACACAAAACTGGCCAAGGTTACCTCTAGCTTAGGGCACGTAGGAGTGGGAGGCAACGCACTAAAGTCGCTTACTGTATGAAACAATTAAGAGACAAAATAAAATTCCAGCACGACAATGACAGGCAGCGCCTCTGCTACAAGCCACACACCCAAAGTGCGTACCAAAACACAGGAGTCAGTTGTAGGACACGGCACACCTACCCAACTCCTCACTAGTGCTTTTTTTTCCCCTGACAGACTGGCTCGCTGTTGACAGCAAGGGATCAGCCTTCTGAGCTCCAATAAAAACTACCAGCACCCTCTTCTCCACTCGGAGGGCTGCCAGTGAGCCAACAGGGACTAACCTACCTCCTCGCTCAGCTGATCATCCTCATTTCGCTTCTGTGAAGTACATTTACAGCAAGATGGCGGGGTCTGTGGCAGCGCAGAAGAACGGAATACTGAGTCCCGTAAGTAGTGATTCCCCTTCTCTCTTGCCATTCTTTAGCTCTGGACTGATTGTCGTGTGCTGTATCAGAATTAATAAATTGCTGTGCCTTTAGTACTTGGGATGACAGATCGATTACTTAGCAGGCTGACATTATTGCTGATCCTGGGAGCATAGGATTTGCGTCGATGACTGAATTAAATACCCACGAGACTGGCTTGTCTAGATTATTTACTGTACTCTATAGTAAGATACTAATGGGGGCGCGTGGTGGGAGGGAGTGGGGTGCTGTCAGGCCATAAATCTGTTTTACGTTCTTTACCTCAGCTGCTGTCAGGTTAGGGATATTGCTGAAGGTAATAATCGATCTCTGCTCTCAGTGGTAAAGTCGTTGCTGTGTTTCAGGATGACTGATACATCTGGTTTTATGTAGTCAGCATTATATATCCTTTGCCGTTATGCAGGCAGCGTTCAGGCAAAATCACACGAGACGCTTGTTTTCTGTACTGTAGGTATTTACTGTTATTTGTGCCGTTTCCATTCAGGTTTGGGGTTCTGATATATTATAAATGAAACCCAAGCTTAGCAAGTTTTATACCATTTAATAAGCTTTTAGTAACTGATATGACCCTAGGCCAAATGAAGGCTGACAGAATGTGTCAACATGTTTCTTTTTTCTGTATTTTATTTAGAACAGAGAAGAGGGGCACCTGACAGTACTGATCAACTCGCCGCAGTCTCCAGAGCAAGACTTCCCATTGCCACCACGTCTGGTAATCCAATATATTTTTATATACATTGTTTGATACAACATTTTTTGTTGTATTATATTTAAATATAATTTAAATGTGTTTACATAAAATCAAATTCAGCAACTCACAAGGATGAATTCCTCACTTTCTTTAAGACTGTTCCTTTTTGTGGTCATATCAAAGGAGGAATGAAACCTGGCAAGAAGATTAAAGTGATGGGGATAGTTGATGTCAGCCCAGAAAGGTATGATCACTGTCTATTTTTCTTCTACTGTAGTTTAACTTGCTGACCCATATTCATTATTGATTAAGTCAGATATGTACTCCCAGAAATCCTTTTTTTTAAATATTTTATTGTACTCCCAGAAATCCTAGCATTAAATATGTTGTGGTCCTTCTCCCTATGGCCATTAAGTCTCTCCCATATTGTAGGGTAGACTTCTTTCCTTCAGAATGCATCTGCCTCGTTGGCAGCACACATATTTGCTTTAATTGTTAGGCCTTGGAGAGGCAGATGTTGGTCATTGGGTGGCCATTATCTTGAGGGGATTAGATGTTCAGTTTTATGAACCAAAATCACTCTCTTTTAGCTAACTTACACCCCAAAGTCCTGAAGTGAATGCAGGTGTAACTTTCCACATGCACACTTGTGTTATTTGTACAGAGACTGCACATTCTTTAACTGGGCTTGTGTATGGCCAGCCTGTGGACATTGAATTGTCATACCTGAGCTTTCACCAAGTTGGAGCTCTCATTGGGTCCTAGCCAACTCCTTCCAAGAAGGACAGACACCAGCCACTTAATTCCCATCCCTCCTTTCTTAGCGTTACCAGTGGCTGAGCTGCTAATTGAACTCAGGACTTCTGGGTGACGCAGTATTTTATTCTAGGTTAAGTCAAAAGATTTAGTAAACAAAAAAATCTTGCATAAAAATGTAATAGAGTTTTTTACAAGGGGTATGAAACAATTAGATACTTCTTTGTTTTTTTCTGCTTTATTAAACACTTGGGAACTGATTTTCTGTACTGTGTTTAATACAGCACAAACTAACTCGAAATGTATTGCAACGAGACTGTGATCTTGTGCTTCATGGAGCTATCAACATTAGTAATATTTTATACAATTTTTTTTTTTTGGTTTGGTGATGCTGTGTTTCCACATTGTACTATTGTATATAATACATCATAAAAACAGCTACAAATGTTATATAGCAAAGATATGCCCCTAAGTTAATATGTACTTGTGTTTTCATTGACAAATGTAGTTGCTGCTGAAATAAGGACCATTAAGTTGTACAAGCTACATACCTTCCTACCACATTCTCAAATTAGTAAAATAATGACAGTAAAAATGTAGTAGGGAACACATGACTAGACCTGGATGACCAATTAACCCACATCATTTATATCCAGAATGATGTGGAAATTTCACAGCATTACTGTTTTCACATTTAGATGTAGCCTTGCTTCCCATCCTTCTACATTATCTTAGTTTTGATAAAACCTTTAAACTAAGCAAGCAGACCAGCTGTATTTATGCATGACCTTGTGCTAGTAGTTGTGGACATACTATATTTTAAAAGTAGTGCAGTTCAGTTTGGCAGTATGCTTTAAAATTTTGAAGGTCATTCTTGTGCTTTATATGCTAAAAAGATTGCATTTACTTTTCCACTTAGTTTTAAAATCTTTACTAACTTTACAGAATATATCCTGCATAAAATAGTGTGCAGATAATATCTATGTAGTAACATAGTACTTGTACATATTTCTTGAATACTGTAATCCATGGTATGAAATGGTGATTTATTGCATATTCTGGGCAGTACGCACTGCTCGCTACACAGTTATTTAAGAGTTTTTGCTAGTTGACTCTGTAAAGTGTTATAGTGTGGAACGAGAAAGTACAGCACTGTCAGAAAAAAGGGAGAAAGAGTCAGAAAGTATCCAGAAGGGGATTTTATTTTTGAATTGCTGTATAAATCCTTGGAAGAGTGGTCAGAAGTGTTAGCAGTGTATTTTAAAACATCTGATTTGATTGCTTTTCTCAGAAAGTTTGCACCAAATTTTCACCAGGTATTATGAGACTGAAGTTTTCTGTTGGAAGCATTGCTGTTCAACAAAAAGTTGTAGCTATTGTCTGTAACGAATTTTAATAAGAATGTTTGTCAGGCTTTATCACATAGCTGTATACAAGAGATACTTGCATATATTTTGACTGAATAAAAGGCACAACCCAATTAAAATTCCATTGTCTGATCTGAAGAGGAGTAGTACTGTTTACACTGGATTTTCTATATAGGTAAACTGAAACACCGCTAGAATTAAATGTGCTTAAAATCTTTTGCTTTATGTTATATACACTAATAAATGAAAAAAAAAAACCTCTGATGTTTGCTAAGTAGATTAGTCAGCTTTGTTTTAGCCAGAATATTTCATTGCCTATGTAGTAATGTACCACTTGTACATATTTCTTGAATCCTGTAACACATAGCATGAAGTGATGAGTTAGTGCATATAATGAGCACAACGGTTGCTAGTAGTTTCATGTGGGTGAGTAAGATCTAGTTCAAACGTTATCTTACCTTGGCTTATTGTCTGTATACATTTAAGTTCAAAAGACAAACTAAGCAAGATGTTGTCAATGTAAGTATTTGGTCAGTCAGAGCATTTAGTGTAGTGCAGACATGCCCATTTGTTCTTTGGTGTAATGACATGCATTAATACAGGCTCTGCTTTGGTACCTGCTTCTACAGTTAATCTGCACTTTTTCTTTACACTGGCTTTGTTCTAAATGAAAAAAGTCTTGGTTTACATTCATTTGTTAGTATTGTTCAAGAGAATTGCTACAAGTTGTGTTATTCACATAATGTAAGGTTCAGTGTGTACTGTTAGAACTTGGATGCATAAGTTACGGTTCAGACTGTGAGTTTCAGTTAACAGGTCGAGGGGGTTGCCTTTAAAACTGACATCATGAATACATTGCACAATCAGTAAATTCATATTATTCTTTTCTTTTTCCTGATAATGTCTGGCCAGGATTTAAACATTTATTGTAAAGTAATTTTCTGCAGAACACTTCTCTTGGACATTTACCCAAATTTTTTTTTTACCAAATCATTCATGTAAACACTTTCCATATATATATATATATATATGTGTGTGTGTGTGTGTGTGTACATATATCATAATTTATTTATCTATCTATTTATTTATGTATGTATTTATTTATTTATTTATTTCCTCCTGGACTTAATGACTTCTTATAATGATGCATTCCTAATATTTTTCATGGGACCTATTTTGTTTAGATCAGGTTTGCACAGTTCTATCTTTTTTATTCTCTGTTGGAAATTATATATCTTGGTGCATATTTATATGTATATTATTTTCTTAGACTGGTGCTGATTTGGTTAGAGGCTAACCTTTTAGGTTCATAGGTTCATAGGTTCATACTAGGCTATCTGCCCTAGGGCATGTATAAGCCTAGCCCAGAGTTTTGTGGCTTGAAGGATACTATGCCCATTATTTTGTTGTGCCTCTGTCAAGCAGTGACACAGAGGTTATCCCTGGGTATACCTGCGATCTCCCATCCATTGGTCAAGATTTCCAGTCTTGAAGGGCCAGCGAGGTGCTCTGCCTCACATGTACCGGGATTTTGTTCCACAGCATAGGGAGTATCTGGGTGATGAATCTGTCCCTCCAGCACATCCTATTAATAGCCGTGTTGAGGTTTAAGTCTCTTGCCCTTGTAGTTCTGGTGGATTTAGATTTTTTGAGGTGAAGCATGTTCATTAATTCCGGGTTGGACATGGCCTTGTATGTCAGGCACAGGTCACCTCTGAGCAGGCAGTGGACTGAATAGAGCTGGAGTTCCTTCAGTCGGGCAGCATAAGACATATTTTTGAGACCCTTTATCCTTTTGGTGAGGAACTTTTGGGGCCTTTCCAATTGCTGCAGGTGTCGGGTCAGATACATTCCGAATGGGGCATTGTACTCAATCATTGGTCTGATGAGTGATGAGTACAGGGGAATGATGACCTCCCTTGATCTAGATGTGAATCCCTTCATGATCAGGTGGGCAATTGTAGAAGGTCTTCCTAACTACTTTGGCAATGTGAGTGTCAAACGAAAGGTTACTGTCAACCTGGGTCCCCAGATCCCTGATAACCTCTTCTGTGCTTAGTGGATTGCCACCTATATGGTAACTAGGGGTAACCTTGTTTTATGACTATGCATTTTTTGGCGTTTAACTTTAGGCCATGGCTCTGGCACCAGTTATCCGTTTCTATGAGACCCTTCTGAAGCATGTCTGTGTCAGATGGGTTTTCAACTATGGTGCCCAGTTTGCAGTCATCTGCAAACTTTGTCATAATCCTCCTGTGTTTGCTTGTACTTCTGAAAAGTAGATAATAAAAGTGGGCCCAGGACTGAGCCCTGTGGGACACCACTTGTGACAGGCTTGGAGTCAGACATGGCGCCAGCAACTCTGACCCTGTGGATTCTGTCACTTAGCCAGTTTGCAACCCATCTTGTGATGTATGGGTTTACATTTAAGCTGGTGAGTTTTTCAATAATACCCGAATGGGGTATTGTGTCGAAAGCCTTTGCCAGGTCAAGGTAGGCTGTGTGGACTGCCTTGCGTCAACCAAGTTTAAAAGGCATGACCTGCCCTTGACAAAGCCAAACTGGGTTGGATCCAAAGTCTGCAAGTCCCCTATGTCTTTATTTATGAGTTCCATTATGATCCTCTCCATGGCTTTGCAGACCAGGCTTGTCAAGCTGATGGGACAGTTTCCAGGGTCGGTGGAGGCACCTCCTTTGTGAAGTGGGACCACCCTTGGGTACATATCCTGAGGTGAGGCTAAGATTAAACAGCTGCGGGTTTAATTCCTCATTGAGTGGGACACCATCTGGTCCCATGGATGCTGTGTTTTTCGCCTTGGAGAGAGCAGTTCTCACCTGAGCATTTGAGATGTTTGGGGGACTACAATCCTCTGGTATAGATATCTCTTTTGGGGAGAGGAGGGAGAATTTGCACTGAACCTGTCAGCCAGTATGTTGGCAATGTCTGTAGGTTCAGTGATTTTTACATTATTTTGAACTAATTCTGAAATTTGCCTTGGATGCTTTTATGAGAGATCTCAGTTTTTTACTTATAATGATCAAGGGTGTCTTCCCTTTGTGCTATCTTGTAGTAGCTTCTTCCTTTTGTTGTAAAGCTTGTTTATGGCTGGGGTCCACCAGACTGGATGCTTGCCTTTGGTACAAAGAGTCTTTGTTTTGTTTGGGATTGCCTGATCCATGCAGTCCTGGAGGTGCTGGTAGAAGGCATTTGTAAGTGATTCAGCGGTTTGAGTAATGGTTGAGACCACACCAGTCTTTAGGAGTGTGAAGTCGCTTTTGAGAAGTTCTTCACTGTGGTCTTTTTATCTGGGGTGGGGCGGGATGTGGACTTCCAGTGTGATTAGTTTATGATCTGATCTCACCAATGATGGGTATACTTCTGGTGTTGAACATTGTGACCCCATGTTTGTGATGATGAGATCTAGTATGTTTTCTCCTCTTGTGGGGATGGTGACTAGTTGTTCCATGGCATTTGGGTTTATGAACTCTAGGAACCTTTGGGCTAGAGTGTTGGGGCTTGAGTAGTGATCCCAGTCTATATTTGGATAGTTGAAATCACCCAGTATGATGGTGTTTGGAGATATATTTATCCTCCAGTGTTTTCAGGAAAGCTGTGTGAGGTTCCTGAGTTTGAGAGGGTGGCCTGTAACAGGCTACAAACTGCAGAGCAGTCTTTAATTGCACCTGGATGGTTTCATCAACCTTGAGGTGAGGGTGTCCTTGATGAATATGGACCCCCTCCTTTCTTGGTGTTGTCCGGATTTTGGGATGATGAGGTAAAACCTGATAGTGCCGGGGTGCTCTCAGGAGCCTTGAACCAGGTTTCAGTCACAGCACAGACATCGATGTTCTCCATACTGAGAAGGGCTTGCATCTTGAGGTTGAGACTTCTGGCATTGAGCAGCATTACTCTTGTTTTTTTTCCCTTTTTGTGTTCTAGGGTGGTAGGTTTAGAATTTGAGCCCTGCCTAAAAAAGGCACAATGGGGGTGGCAAGAGCCTTTTCCAAAATCCGGAAGCCCAGGGGTGACAGGTGCAAGCCATCCCTTGCGTGACTTGTCCAGCATGTCATCCCAGGCAGACAGACATTGGATCCATTTTGAATGACACCATAGTTTAAGCCAATTATTAAAGCTGGCATCATTCTTGGTGAAGGTAGGATACTGCTCAAGGTCAGGGTCATACCTGCCTGAGCTACATAATCAGAGAGCTCCTCTATGTCTCTTTTCATGTAGTCCATCTCAGGTCATTCACACCAGCATGGACAATGACTGAGTCATACTTGTACCTGCAGTTGAGTGACCTGAGTGCTTATGTGGCAGATTCTAGCACCGATAGGCAGCTTACTGTGACCTTCTCCTTACTCAATCTGGTGAGCGGGACATCAGTGTGTCTGACTATGGAGTCACCTAAGTGTGTCTGGCATTGTGTTGCTGGGCGGCCTTAAGGGCTGTGACTGTGCACACTGACTGTGTGGTCTATGTGTTGCATGTGCTGTGCCCTGTGGAGGCAGTTGTTTGGGTGTCTGCTTTGGTGGCCTCTGCTGTTTTGGTAGATTTTTGATCAGAGCCTCAGTATGTCTTTGTGTGTTTATGTGTATGATTTGAAGTTGTGATAGTGCTATGTGAGACTGGGTTTGTGGTGTGTGTGGTTACCTTCTCCTCCTGTCTGGTCTTGCCAGTCCTATGTTGAGAGAGCTCAGCCTCCAATTTGGCTATATATTTGCATCTATGTATTTGTGTTTTGTGGGAGAAGGAGAGGGTTGTCAGTGTACATGAGGCAATTGTAACATTGCCTCAATATTCCCAGATTCACCAGCTGAGCAGGAGAGGACACTAGCAACTGATCCTCGCCATGCTAGAAGAAATAGACAAAAACTTTATGTAGATGAGTTTGAAAAAGACTGCGGGGGATGTGGTGTTTGTATAATAAAAAGTGCTATATCAGAGTAAAAAGTACTTTAGGAGCAAGTGCTAGGCTTTACAGATAGAGAATAGTCTACTTAGGAATCAAGTAGAGCTGAACTTTTTAGTTAGAGAATAGGCTGGTTAGATTAGCAGTACAGTTCAAGAAGAGCTGTTCTAAGGGAAAAAATGAAGAGTGGACTTTAGGTAGCCTGAATAGTTTAACCTTGATTAACCGCCGCTGCTCTTGTGTGCTCCTGTGGCAACTCCAGGCTAAATCGCGCTAAAGCTTGCTAAAGCGTGCTTTATAGCAGGGGGCTGGAAAAGGCAGGAAATGACCCAAAATGGCCAATGAACTACAAGTTACTGTCTTAAACCACTCCTCTGAGGACATACAGGCAGCTCAGTACTCCCCACTCTCACTGGTGAGTAAGGAAACTTCCCACTGACCAAACAAGGAAAATGAAGAAGTACAGGAACCAAGACAAAGCCCAGGGATCAGCAAAATCTGATCACTTGAACAAACTATTCAGGAAAGTATGGAAAACAAGAATATTTTTTTGTTTTTTTTTCAAGTTTTTTACACAGATAGGACAGAAAACACAGTAAATGTTTTGATTTTCGATTAAATGCTATCAAAAGCTAGTACACTTGAGTGTATTAGCCTGTAGTTTAACTTTTAAGCAAATTTAAACTAGAAAGTGCAACAAACAATTCAAGCTTATAAAAACAGGAAAAACAGGTAATAACTGTATAAAATAGGGCACAAAATGTCAAAAACGCAGAAGAAAAATACTTAGAATCTGGAAAGTTTGTCTTTTCTGGTCTCTGCTGCTCTAGGAACTCTGCTGGATACCACGAGGAGCTGTGCTGAGTTCTATTAGCCAGAAAAGAAAAGCGCCAAAGCGGCTTTTATAGCAGGGGGCTGGAAAAGGCAGGAAATTACCCAAAATGGCCAATGAACTACAAGTTACTGTCTTAAACCACTCTTCTGAGGACAAACAGGCAGCTCAGTACTCCCCACTCTCACTGGTGAGTAAAGAAACTTCCCCCTGACCAAACAAGGAAAATGGAGAAGTACAGGAACCAAGACAAAGCCCAACTGTCATTTGTGTTTTATGGAAGGAGTGACTTTTGGTGTTGTAGTGGGCAGGGCTATTTTTCTGTTGGGGGGGGGGTCTATTTAGGTAGGATTGTGTGTTTTGTTTTACAATGTTTTTCCACTGGTGAAGGCTTTGCAGCCAAAACCAGTATGGACAATAAAAGGGTTTAGCCTTTTGGCTTAATGCAGAGAAGATCATGACCTTTGTTTTTTGGGGGGTTAATAAGACATTTGTTGGAAAAAGACTAGTTACCAAGTTGAGCAGAACTTCAGCAATTTACTTTGTAGCTCCATGTGTGAATTACTGGACTGTAAAGTTAGTTATATTATCAGTATACATAACTAGCTTTACTTTTTGCAGATGTAGGGGGCGGTCATTAACAAAGAGTGAGAAAAGAAGAGTGCCTGATATTGACCCACATGGACCATATGTGTTGAGTATATCCACTGAGAAGGAGAGGGAGTGTTTATAATAGATTTGGAAGGATCTCTTCTGTAGATTTCTCCTAAACCAATGAGTGGTATTTTCTCCAAAACTGTGTCTCTTTAGTTTGCTGAGTAGGATTATATGATTGCCAGTTTCAAAGACCTTTGCCATAGCTACAAAGGAACCTGCAGTAATTTGCCCTTTATCAGGGTTGCAATAAATGCAGTTATTAGGGGCGTGTGTGTGTGTGTGTGTCTTTCGGCTTTTCCCGGTCAGGGGTCGCCACAGCGGAACTCCGGTCCGCTAATTATTGGCAGTGGAGTTTCACATGCTGGCTTGCCGGGCCTAACGCACAACCTTCAAACTGAGAATCGAATGGGCAACGTCTAACTGTGAGGCGACAACGCTACCGCAGCACCACCACCGCAGTTATTAGGGGCATAAAGGTACTAAATAAATTGTGAATATTAAGGTATAATTATTGATTTGTTTTAGTAATTGCTTGCAAAGAATCTTTTTCATATAGCTCACTAATGGGACAGAAACTAGACACAGGTTTGTAATAATTTAAATCCTTTAGAGATGTGTTCTTGGGAAGAATTATTAGGGAAGCATGTTTAAATCAGAGGGGGGGTGAAGATATAAGTAAGCGGTCTTGCAATTCGGTCAGCAGCTAGCTTTAAAAATGAAGGATGTTAGTCAGGGAATTTATAATTGCACCTAAGTTGCTAAGGTTTTTCAGTAGAGTTTTTGGCTGTCTGGGTGTTATTTGGGAGAAAGGAAAGGAAAGGTTGCTGCATATGAGGCTTGAGAATACAGTGTCAAGCAGGAAGTGTAAAATCGTATAGTCAGAGGAGGTAAGCTATTTATAATATCATTTACAGAAGACTGTAAGTACTAGGCATAGTTTTTAGTAAATGTAGAGAAGTCTGTTCATGGGAAATTAATATTTGATGGTGGGGCACTAGTTATTGTTCTGGCTAACTGTTTTGTTTATTTCCAGAAGAAGTTGGGTAAAGACCAGATCACTTCTTGCTTTTGCCTAAAGTACAAGGATTTGGCTGCATTGGTAGCTTTTTTTTTCTTTTTTAAGGCTTGCAAATGTTTGGTATTGTTAAGTCTTGAGTGCATCCATTTTGCAGGTCTTCCACGCCTTCTTTCTGTTCCTCATTTTATTTTTGATCCCTCCAGTGAGCCAAAATCATATTTGTCCCCTAAGCTTTTTTTATAATACAGAATAAAATGTTTTGCATAGATCAGTTGTTTGCAATGGTAAGATCTGAAATTTCATAGATAAGGGACCATTTGATGGAATTAAGGAGTAGAATGAGTTGAGGTGGTATAGCTTTTGGAAAATATCTTCTTTCTACTAATGTTGATTGTGTGCATTCAAAAAGACCAAGAGGTTTGTACTGGTGAGTTTTCACTAACAGAGCTTGTATTTCACTAGACATACATATATTGTACATGTTAGTTATTAGCAGATCTTGTGTTAAGCTGCCACCTGATTTAGCATCATGCCTAGCTGGACTTAGTAGTGATTGTGCCGGGTTAAAATGTTGCAGCATTTTATTCAGAAGAGATGTGTGTTTTCCAGTTGTGCTAACATTAAAGCCCTTTAGTATAACTGTGTTATCACTGATTAGTTTAAGGAACTTAATTTCTAATCTGTTGTTTGAATGGTTGAGACTGTGGAGGATGGAGGAATGTAAACAGAGGCAACCTTCAGATGGGTAATAAAACCTAGGATAATGTAAGAGAGAACTCCTCTGGAACTCCTGTCATCTTGATTAAGGTATTTTTTTGCACCTCACAGATGGTAATGGATTTGTTCTTTCTAATTAGAAGGGAGTCCCCTCCTTCACATCTAGGACCTGGTCTTTTATCACTGTAAATACGCTAAGTGTGTAAATATAATTAAAATGGACATGCATCATCTTTCAGCTAGGACTCAGAAACAAAAAGAATATTCAGGTCTTCAGCTAGTAACAAAGCCTTCACCAATGTCCATTTATTATTTAGACTAATGTATTTAGCCTTTTAGTTTTGAGATCTTTGTTTCAAGGATAGCTAGAGGAAGGGGTTGTAGTTATTAGCACAAGGATGAGTAGGATTTGAATTTGTTTGAATACCCCCTGATAATGCTAGCTTGAGAATAATGTATTATCATTTTGAAAGCAGAATTCTGAGTTTTGGAAGAGTGTGATTGTTGAATTTTTCAGGAGAAGGGTTTGTATAAAAGAGTGGTATGCATGCACTTATTAAGTATTTTGAGCTGGAAAAGGAAATGTACTGTTATTTCTGTGTAGCGTGAGTGGTAGGCATAAAGAGATTCCTTATGAGAATTCTGCAGTGGCATTGCATCTGTGATGTAAAGAATGCTAGTGAGAGGGGATATAAGAATTCAGAGAGTGTGCTAATTTAATGTGAGGGATTGTGTCCAAAGTCATGCTTATGTGCAGCAAGCATAAGGTAAGAGGCAGTAATGGAGTTCAAGGACATGTGCCCATCTGCTACCTATGCTAGGAAGTTGGAGATGTAGAAATTAGAGTACAAAGAGTAGGGTAAAAGAATGGGTAGTGGGATAATCCTCTCTGCCACTTAGGTTCATAAATTGGAAGTGTGAAATTAGCTGGAATAATGCAGTGCAACAGAATAGAAAATAATTAAGTCCCTGTATGCCACCTATGCTGAAAAAAGACGCAGGATGAAGCAAAGAGAGTCTAGTGTAGTGCTAAGAGGAGAAAACAAGGACCTGTCAATCTGCCACGTAGACTGAAAGGATAGAAGCATGGAAGACTGAGGATACAGATTGGGTTGAAGAATAGCAAAGAAGGGTAGGCCTAACTGACAGGTGACAGACTGGATGAAATAACACAGTTTACCTGCCACTTAGGCTGTAAGAACGAAAGTGTGGAATGTGTGGAACTTAGATGTAGAATGTGCTAACAATCAAAATGTATAGATGGTGTCTGTCTGCCACCTAGACTGTGGAGTGCAGATCATGGAGGTGTGGGCATTAGCAGATGTAGAATATGATATCCTGCCACCCTGGCTGAGATGCTGCTAGCATGGAGTTTAGAGGAAGTAGAAAAGGGTGAAGTGAAGGATAAGTCTAGTTACTTTAGAGTAGGGTTAAAGAGTAGGCATGAAAAATAAAGCTGTCTGCTTTAGGTTAAGAGATTGGAGAGTAGAGTACAAACTAACTGCCTCCTAGAATGCATGGTTGTTGTTTGTCTTTTCGGCTTTCCCGGTTAGGGGTCGCCACAGCGGAACTCCGGTCTGCTAATGATTGGCAGTCGATTTTAAGCCGCAATGGTACAGTGGTAGCATTGTTGTCTCACAGCAAGAGGTTCTCTTGTTCGATTCTCAGCTGAAGTGCCTTCTGTGTGGAGTCTGCATGTCCTCCCCGCGGTTGAGTAGCCTCCGAAAGACATACATGAATGGGCGTGCCTTCGCTGAATGTTGGGCGTCGGGCTGGCAACTCGGCACCATAAAAAGTGACTGCCAATCATTGATAAGTGAAAAAAAAGGAGATGGAGGCGCATCAATAAAAGGGAACAGTTTGTCTGCCACATAGACTGCTAAAGAGCTGGGATTTTAACTATAGCAACATTTTCTTTTGATTAAGGGTTATAAGGTTAGTAATATAAGTGTATAAAGGAGAGTATTATCCAGTTTGGCTAGGCTAGACTGCTGAATTAGGTTTAATGCTAAATGGAGGAGAAAAACAGAGGAAAGAAGTGAAAATAACTGGTTATCTTGGTTGTGCCATCATATAGAGGAAAGTTGTTGTTTAGCAGTGGCTAGGAGGAAGTTACTTTGAATCTCCTGCCAAGGGATAGTTCTTCTGTGGGATAGACAACAGGCAGGGGAATATAGTTAGAAAGAGGGGAATGAGTATTCATTCAGTGGTCTTAGGAATCTTGGTTCTTCACAAAAAGAGAATAGCCACTAGGAGTGTTCTGAGAATCTGAACGGATGTGTGGATTTTTGAGGATTTGGTTAAGTAAGCAGAAATTGTGTGATATGGGAGAGTGGGGGTGGGATGGAGAGTGAAGTGAGGCTGTGCATAGCATGGCCAAATGGAGTGGGACTTTTCCTTCACAATTAGTGAAGAGTAGCTAATAGTAAACTGTCAGTTTGACATTTTGCTTGGTGGGCAGCCATTCAAAGCAAATGGCAACGCATTAAATTAGATTCAGTTTTAGTTAGGCACAACTCTATCCACCCATCTTCAACCCCTTTTCCCATTTTGCACATGGGGTCGAAGTGTCAATTCTGCAGTGACAGCCATTTTGAGCCAAGGTTTACACCGCTGGGTGGCTAGACCTGCCGCATTAGTTCTTTCACATCACTCACTTGCGTACACAATCTCACCTATGGCCAATTTGGAGTGTCCAATCCACCTACTGCATGTCTTTGGAATGTGGAAGGAAACCGGAGTACCCGGAGGAAACCCAAATGACCGCAGGGTGGACATACAGTATCCATACAGAAGGCACTCCATACTGCTGTTAAATTAGGGTACGTAGGTACTTCTGTTTTTGCCACAAGTGCTGTATCATCCGATCCTGCATTAGGGTATTTAAAAGAACAATAGTATTAGGAATAAAACCTCTGTTCATCTCCATATGGAGGGTCTGCTTGCCCCCAGAGCTACATTACATGACCAACTAAGAGGTTGTTCGATCTTGAAGAAAAACAATCCTTTATGCTTTGTGGTAGTCTTAGCATTACAGGTCAGC
Organism: Protopterus annectens; assembly: GCF_019279795.1. NCBI lineage: Eukaryota > Metazoa > Chordata > Ceratodontiformes > Protopteridae > Protopterus > Protopterus annectens. Next base: position 219,348,714 of record NC_056727.1, read on the forward strand.
TTTCAAGCACAGCACTTGTTTTAATCTGTAATTGTCTGTTGGCTAAAGGTTCATTCTAATTCATTCAGTGAAATGACTATATTCTGTGAAATATAATTTAGTTTACTAACTTTGTGCTGTGGTTTAATTTTACTGCTTTTTTAGCAGTCCTTTGTTGGTTATTTAGTAGTAGTAGTATACCATGGTTAGTGAAAGTCAAATAAACTGGTTGATAAAGCTGCCATTTCAAGTGTGAGTGACTTCATCGATCACTTACAGAAAAACGATCAGCAGCCACAAATTAAAGTCACTGCCACTCAGTGATAAAAATAAAGAACTAATGATCATTTACTGTTCTTCACTAAATGATAGCTTTAATCACACATCATATGATACCTAAACATCTACTTTCAGCTACCTACACTTCTCCCTCCCTGTATGAATATACATCCATGTGCATTTGCAGGTACATATGCATGGACCCACCCCCCCTCCACACACACACACACACACACACACACACACACACACACACACACACACACACACACACACACACGCGCGCGCGAACTATTTAATGAGCTTTTAAAACTCTGTTAATAAATGACATTTTTTTTCTTTCAGATGCTATACTTGTAAGCTGCAACTAAGATCTTCTTTTGATATAACTTTTCACATCCTCTAGTTAAAATAACAACTCTGAGGAGGGTGGAGGCACGAAGATTCAGAATGGGAATAAGGGACTTGGGAGGCAGAAAATTTGAATGCCTTATAGCTTAAAAGTAAATGCCAAATCAGCAGAAGAGGTTCATACTTAGGCAGCCCAAAACAACTAGAAGATGGAGAGGAACATTTGTGAAAGAGGTCATCAGGAGTAAGTTAGTGGTTCTACACATGTGGTGGTGGGGATGTGTGACATGACTGTGGGAGACCACAGTGTGTTTGAGGGAGAAAGAATGTTTTAGAATTCTGAAATGCATTTGGAAAAAAATGGCTCTTTCAGGAAGGATAGCTTTAGAGGGAATGACTGAAGGATAACAGGTGAGGTTGTATTTTATGATATTTGAGTAAAAACAGAGATAACCAACACATGGAAGATGGAAGAAGTAGGGGATTTGTGCCATCTTGATAGAAAGTGTGAAGCTGGTAAGGGGAATGCTCTGAAGGCTGAGGAAGTGCAAGAGTGAAGAAAACATTGGTGTGTTGGCTGGTGTTCATGGAAGAGCTGGGAAGGAAATTATCTTTTATTAAACAACGCTAAGGACAAATCCTAATGGTTTTATATATCAGGTGGAAGGAGGTTTGATTAGTCCAGTATATTCAGCAGTGGTGCGTGTCAGTTTTGTTGTTAGTATTGTAAAGTAGTTGATTGTTATGGCCTTCAGTGAATACAGTTAGTGGTCAATTTTGAGTGAGTTTTGAGTTTTATTACAGTGAAAATCAAAATGTCTTGCTTCAATACTTGTGAATAACAGCAAACATAAATAACAAAGTTAAGTGAAATATACATAGCTCCTTGCTATATTTAGTACATTTCTGAAAAATAAATTGTCTCTTTTCTGTAACAGCAAACACAGTATCTTTATTGAGAAGTTGATAAACTGCAACTCAGTCTTGGTGTCTGACTGTTTCAGAGCAGTTTGCTTTAGAGGCAGTTTCTTTAAAGTTTCCATTTTCCGAATCACAGTTTGGTTATATCCATTCTTTTGAACATTTCACATTCTGGTTTCCAGCTCAAATAAAGTACATATCAGTACAATACAGAAAAGTCCAACAAAATCTGTTCTTTGTAAGTCAGCTTACATGACAGCTTTCTATGAAGTATCATCCTTTTTGTTCAAGTCTAAAATATCTCCTCAGGATATTAGGAGCATCTTTCCCTCTGAAGATTCCTTTCTCACTTCCACATCAGGGATCTTTACCATTAAAGTTTCACATAATTGGTTGCATGCTGTCCACCGTTTAATGTATGTAGCAGGCTGCACACAGCTCTTAATAGAAAGTCAACTCCTGTTTGAAGCTCTTCATTTTAGCTTGAAGTTGCCTCAGAGCACTGTCTGGTTAAGTGACTTGTTCAAGGTTACATAGTAGGCAGATGGACGGACTCCTCAACTTATTACAGTATGTATTACTTTGTCTAATAGTACGTGTAAACAGTGTTTTTGGTTTGCCTTTCTATTTATTTATATTATAAAAAGTAACTTTTCAACAAAAAACAGTTGAGAATAATAATTAAAATGATAAGTCTAGAATGTAGGCTGTTGATCCAGTGTAGAAAAGGTACAAATTATATTTATCTACACTAGCATACTTACCATGTTCAACATTATCTATGACATTTGTCTCATTTGAAGTAAGTGTACTTGTACAGTTCTTAACCGGTAACATAAAAATGCAGTAACCTTTACATCATCATGTACAACCTCATTAAGACAGTTGTAAGCATCATGTATGATTTTTCTCAAATGATTAATAAAATAGAATTCCATGGAAACTTCTGTACAGAGCTTCATAATCACTCTTTGTTTATTTGATACTGCTTTGGGTAGGTGAAGAATGAAACATCTAGTCCTGAATCTGTTAACTCATATATGCAGAACAAACAATGCTAACATGGAGAGTTGAAAATCATTAAGAAAACAGAAAGTCTGCTGCCAATCTACAGATGTTTCTGTGCTGATTCCCCTTCCTGATGTGGAGGAGAGCACTGAATTCCTGTGTCCCTGCTTACTAAATATATTAACTCCAAGGTCTTGCTTCCACAGAGACGTAGGGTTTACTTGGTTTTATAGGAATGCAAAATATTTTTTAACTTCACCCTAGTACAGTCCTCCATTACTACATTTAGTTTTATAAATGTTGGGGGGAAAGCACTGACATCAGAGGTGCTAGGTGCACCCTTCCCACTTTCAGAATTAAGTAAAGTGTTATACTCTTTTATTTTAGCTTGCCATTTATGTTTGTCGATTTGGTGGTATAAACATTGGGTTTTAATGATTGTCACTGTTGATGTGACACCGTGACCCATGTGTAAAAATGGGAAAAAGAGGCTGTGGGTGGATGGATGGATGGATGCATGGATGGATGGATGCATGCATGGATTTATGTATGTATGGCATATTAAGTCCCTGTATGCCACCTATGCTGAAAAAAAAAGCAGGATGAAGCAAAGAGAGTCTAGTGTAGTGCTAAGAGGAGAAAACAAGGACCTGTCAATCTGCCACCTAGACTGAAAGGATAGAAGCATGGAAGACTGAGGATACAGATTGGGTTGAAGAATAGCAAAGAAGGGTAGGCCTAACTGTCAGGTGACAGACTGGATGAAATAGTTTACCTGCCACTTAGGCTGTAAGAACGAAAGTGTGGAATGTGTGGAACTTAGATGTAGAATGTGCTAACAATCAAAATGTATAGATGTTGTCTGTCTGCACCTAGACTGTGGAGTGCAGATTATGGAGGTGTGGGCATTAGCAGATGTAGAATATGATATCCTGCCACCCTGGCTGAGATGCTGCTAGCATGGAGTTTAGAGGAAGTAGAAAAGGGTGAAGTGAAGGATAAGTCTAGTTACTTTAGAGTAGGGTTAAAGAGTAGGCATGAAAAATAAAGCTGTCTGCTTTAGGTTAAGAGATTGGAGAGTAGAGTACAAACTAACTGCCTCCTAGAATGCATGGTTGTTGTTGTTTGTCTTTTCGGCTTTCCCGGTTAGGGGTCGCCACAGCGGAACTCTGGTCCGCTAATGATTGACAGTCGATTTTAAACCGCAGTGGTACAGTGGTAGTATTGTTGTCTCACAGCAAAAGGTTCTCCTGTTCAATTCTCAGCTGAAGTGCCTTCTGTGTGGAGTCTGCATGTCCTCCCCGCGGTCGAGTAGCCTCCGAAAGACATGCGTGAATAGGTGTGCCTTCACTGAATGTTGGGCGTCGGGCTGGCAACTCGGCACCATAAAAATTGACTGCCAATCATTGATAAGTGAAAAAAAAAAGGAGATGGAGGCGCATCGATAAAAGGGAACAGTTTGTCTGCCACATAGACTGCTAAAGAGCTGGGATTTTAACTATAGCAACATTTTCTTTTGATTAAGGGTTATAAGGTTAGTAATATAAGTGTATAAAGGAGAGTATTATCCAGTTTGGCTAGGCTAGACTGCTGAATTAGGTTTAATGCTAAATGGAGGAGAAAAACAGAGGAAAGAAGTGAAAATAACTGGTTATCTTGGTTGTGCCATCATATAGAGGAAAGTTGTTGTTTAGCAGTGGCTAGGAGGAAGGTACTTTGAATCTCCTGCCAAGGGATAGTTCTTCTGTGGGATAGACAACAGGCAGGGGAATATAGTTAGAAAGAGGGGAATGAGTATTCATTCAGTGGTCTTAGGAATCTTGGTTCTTCACAAAAAGAGAATAGGCACTAGGAGTGTTCTGAGAATCTGAGCGGATGTGTGGATTTTTGAGGATTTGGTTACGTAAGCAGAAATTGTGTGATATGGGAGAGTGGGGGGTGGGATGGAGAGTGAAGTGAGGCTGTGCATAGCATGGCCAAATGGATTGGGACTTTTTCTTCACAATTAGTGAAGAGTAGCTAATAATAAACTGTCAGTTTGACATTTTGCTTGGTGGGCAGCCATTCAAAGCAAGTAGCAATGCATTAAATTAGATTCAGTTTTAGTTAGGCACAACTCTATCCACCCATCTTCAACCCCTTTTCCCATTTTGCACATGGGGTCGAAGTGTCAATTCTGCAGTGACAGCCATTTTGAGCCAAGGTTTACACCGCTGGGTGGCTAGACCTGCCGCATTAGTTCTTTCACATCACTCACTTGTGCACACAGTCTCAACTATGGCCAATTTGGAGTGTCCAATCCACCTACTGCATGTCTTTGGAATGTGGAAGGAAACCGGAGTACCCGGAGGAAACCCAAATGACCGCAGGGTGGACATACAGTATCCATACAGAAGGCACTCCATACTGCTGTTAAATTAGGGTACATAGGTACTTCTGTTTTTGCCACAAGTGCTGTATCATCTGATCCTGCATTAGGGTATTTAAAAGAACAATAGTATTAGGAATAAAACCTCTGGTCATCTCCATATGGAGGGTCTGCTTGCCCCCAGAGCTACATTACATGACCAACTAAGAGGTTGTTCGATCTTGAAGAAAAACAATCCTTTATGCTTTGTGGTAGTCTTAGTATTATAGGTCAGCTTTCAAGCACAGCACTTGTTTTAATCTGTAATTGCCTGTTGGCTCAAGGTTCATTCTAATTCATTCAGTGAAATGACTATATTCTGTGAAATATAATTTAGTTTACTAACTTTGTGCTGTGGTTTAATTTTACTGCTTTTTTAGCAGTCCTTTGTTGGTTATTTAGTAGTAGTATACCATGGTTAGTGAAAGTCAAATAAACTGGTTGATAAAGCTGCCATTTCAAGTGTGAGTGACTGCATCGATCACTTACAGAAAAACGATCAGCAGCCACAAATTAAAGTCACTGCCACTCAGTGATAAAAATAAAGAACTAATGATCATTTACTGTTCTTCACTAAATGATAGCTTTAATCACACATCATATGATACCTAAACATCTACTTTCAGCTACCTGCACTTCTCCCTCCCTGTATGAATATACATCCATGTGCATTTGCAGGTACATATGTGTGGACCCACCCCCCCTCCACACACACACACACACACACACACACACACACAAACTATTTAATGAGCTTTTAAAACTCTGTTAATAAATGACATTTTTTTTCTTTCAGATGCTATACTTGTAAGCTGCAACTAAGATCTTCTTTTGATATAACTTTCCACATCGTCTAGTTAAAATAACAACTCTGAGGGGGGTGGAGGCACGAAGATTCAGAATGGGAATAAGGGACTTGGGAGGCAGAAAATTTGAATGCCTTATAGCTTAAAAGTAAATGCCAAATCAGCAGAAGAGGTTCATACTTAGGCAGCCCAAAACAACTAGAAGATGGAGAGGAACATTTGTGAAAGAGGTCATCAGGAGTAGGTTAGTGGTTCTACACATGTGGTGGTGGGGATGTGTGACATGACTGTGGGAGACCACAGTGTGTTTGAGGGAGAAAGAATGTTTTAGAATTCTGAAATGCATTTGGAAAAAATTGGCTCTTTCAGGAAGGATAGCTTTAGAGGGAATGACTGAAGGATAACAGGTGAGGTTGTATTTTATAATATTTTAGTAAAAACAGAGATAACCAACACATGGAAGATGGAAGAAGTAGGGGATTTGTGCCATCTTGATAGAAAGTGTGAAGCTGGTAAGGGGAATGCTCTGAAGGCTGAGGAAGTGCAAGAGTGAAGAAAACATTGGTGTGTTGGCTGGTGTTCATGGAAGAGCAGGGAAGGAAATTATCTTTTATTAAACAACGCTAAGGACAAATCCTAATGGTTTTATATATCAGGTGGAAGGAGGTTTGATTAGTCCAGTATATTCAGCAGTGGTGCGTGTCAGTTTTGTTGTTAGTATTGTAAAGTAGTTGATTGTTATGGCCTTCATTGAATACAGTTAGTGGTCAATTTTGAGTGAGTTTTGAGTTTTATTACAGTTCTTAAGTGAAAATCAAAATGTCTTGCTTCAATACTTGTGAATAACAGCAAACATAAATAACAAAGTTAAGTGAAATATACATAGCTCCTTGCTATATTTAGTACAGTTCTGAAAAATAAATTGTCTCTTTTCTGTAACAGCAAACACAGTATCTTTATTGAGAAGTTGATAAACTGCAACTCAGTCTTGGTGTCTGACTGTTTCAGAGCAGTTTGCTTTAGAGGCAGTTTCTTTAAAGTTTCCATTTTCTGAATCACAGTTTGGTTATATCCATTCTTTTGAACATCTCACATTCTGGTTTCCAGCTCAAATAAAGTACATATCAGTACAATACAGAAAAGTCCAACAAAATCTGCTCTTTGTAAGTCAGCTTACATGACAGCTTTCTATGAAGTATCATCCTTTTTGTTCAAGTCTAAAATATCTCCTCAGGATAGTAGGAGCATCTTTCACTCTGAAGATTCTTTTCTCACTTCCACATCAGGGATCTTTACCACTAAAGTTTCACATAATTGGTTGCATGCTGTCCACCGTTTAATGTATGTAGCAGGCTGCACACAGCTCTTAATAGAAAGTCAACTCCTGTTTGAAGCTCTTCATTTTAGCTTGAAATTGCCTCAGAGCACTGTCTGGTTAAGTGACTTGTTCAAGGTTACATAGTAGGCAGATGGACGGACTCCTCAACTTATTACAGTATGTATTACTTTGTCTAATAGTACGTGTAAACAGTGTTTTTGGTTTGCCTTTCTATTTATTTATATTATAAAAAGTAACTTTTCAACAAAAAACAGTTGAGAATAATAATTAAAATGACAAGTCTAGAATGTAGGCTGTTGATCCAGTGTAGAAAAGGTACAAATTATATTTATCTACACTAGCATACTTACCATGTTCAACATTATCTATGACATTTGTCTCATTTGAAGTAAATGTACTTGTACAGTTCTTAACCGGTAACATAAAAATGCAGTAACCTTTACATCGTCATGTACAACCTCATTAAGACAGTTGTAAGCATCATATAGGATTTTTCTGAAATGATTAATAAAATAGAATTCCATGGAAACTTCTGTACAGAGCTTCATAATCGCTCTTTGTTTATTTGATACTGCTTTGGGTAGGTGAAGAATGAAACATCTAGTCCTGAATCTGTTAACTCATATATGCAGAACAAACAATGCTAACATGGAGAGTTGAAAATCATTAAGAAAACAGAAATTCTGCTGCCAATCTACAGATGTTTCTGTGCTGATTCCCCTTCCTGATGTGGAGGAGAGCACTGAATTCCTGTGTCCCTGCTTACAAAATATATTAACTCCAAGGTCTTGCTTCCACAGAGACGTAGGGTTTACTTGGTTTTGTAGGAATGCAAAATATTTTTTAACTTCACGCTAGTACAGTCCTCCATTACTACATTTAGTTTTATAAATGTTGGGGGGAAAGCACTGACATCAGAGGTGTTAGGTGCACCCTCCCCACTTTCAGAATTAAGTAAAGTTTTATACTCTTTTATTTTATTTTGCCATTTATGTTTGTCGATTTGGTGGTATAAACATTGGGTTTTAATGATTGTCACTGTTGATGTGACACCATGACCCATGTGTAAAAATGGGAAAAAGAGGCTGTGGGTGGATGGATGGATGGATGCATGGATGGATGGATGCATGGATGGATGGATGCATGGATGGATTTATGTATGTATGGCAGCATACTACATGTCATTATATAGTATAGTTTCTGAACTCAAAACACTTACTTCTACATCTAGTGTAGTTTTTTGTCACTGGTTGTTGGATTTTTCTGTCACACAGTGTTACTTATTGCACAGAGCAATCTGTTTCATAATACTAAATTGTCTGATGTTAGTAGCTTATGTTTAGAAAATAAGGGTATTAGAAATTAATCCAGTTACACTCCTTAGTGTGATTGCATATTATTTTAAATGTCCCTAGCATCACAGAGTGTAATTGCCCCTGTGAACTAAGTGTACACAATCTGTACTCAAGAACATCCCTATAACATTTTTTTGTGTTTTCTAGTCACTCAGAAAGATTATACTAAATGTGCATGTAGTCTACAGTTTGTGGTAACCTTTATGACTCTCCCTTGATATTTAAAGCTGCAAGAAAATCAGTAGGAAAACTAAAATTAGGAGAAAGAAGGTATGAGTTATGCTTGTGTTGTCTGTTCACTCACAATGTACACTAATGTACACTTAATGTAGGTGTTAATGAATCCCAGGGTATATGTTTTCCACCTATTTGCTTTCAGAGTGTTGGGACTTATACTGTTGAATCTTGCTCTTCTGATAGAGAGCCCAAGTAGATGTAAAGTACGCTTCCTCTTCATTATTATATCCAGCTGTGCTGTCTACAATGCAGTCATTTGACTGAATGATTTATCAAGAGACATTTAAACAAGATTATTGTGCTGAATTTGTTTTAGTTGAATTCCAGACTGAATGAAGGGGAGGTGGTTGAATATATTTCTAATGACTTTGCAGAACTCTGACTTAAGTTTAGAATGGGGATCTAGTTTATGTTTAGATTTAGAGGTTGGCATAAGGATTATAGTTAGTGTTAGGTTTCAGATTAGGATATGGTTTCATATTAGGGTAATTGTTAAATCTGAGGTTTGAGTTAGCTATTGGATCAATAGGAGGTACATACCTGTGTGGGGGAGTTGCTGCAGTTTGCAGTATTTTTGCATTGTCGTTTGTCATTAAATGACATGGTTATTCATTCAACTAGCTGTTGTTAATGCGTGTTCATTTATGTTGTCATTAAAGGAATAGTCTTTACTGAAGTGTGTTTTGTCCACTGCTTATGAAAAATCAAATTGCCAAAACTCTAAAAGTGTATCAGCAAATGTGTGAAGTGTACTGTCCTGGTTTAAAGCAAGTAGGCCAACATCTCGATGGATAGGTACAAGCACAGACCGGTTTTCGAAACACTTCTTCCTCAGACAGATATCATGGGTGATTTATACTAACATAGTCTAGTTTTCAAACAGTTATCAAACAAACATCACTGGTACATGGCATATATATAGTCAAGCTTTTCAGACAAATGTACCCAGTTCACAGTTCCCTTAGCGGTTTCCTCTAAAGCACTGTATTTATGAAAGGAAATAGTATTAATGGAAGAAACACAAGCATTCCTGTTATACTCCATTTTAAACAACTTTAAGATTGCCATGTAGCTTTCCATGTTTTCCTATCTGGTTCTATCTAAGAAATGCTCTGAGGAGTTGTATGTCTTGAAAATACGGTACAGTAAAATGGCCAATCCTCAGATGGCAACTCTCCTTCTGTTTCTAAATTTGTCATAAATTCTTCCACCATGGGAGAAAGAGATAGAGGGAAAGGACAGAAAAAGGAAAAGAGAAGTGTAAGTAGTTTCTCTTAAAAGAAAAAGGGATCTTCCCTGTCCTGGGGTTCAAAGGTCTACCTACAATATTGTTATGTAATGGAGTACATACTTCAAATTTGGTCTCTCAGATGCAGGGACAGGTAGAGGTTAGATTTGGTCACACAGAAGCTGAGGCAGGTAGATGTTAGATTTGATTACACAAAAGCTTGGGTGGGATAGATTTGGCGCCACATGAGCTGGGACAGGTAGAGGTTAGAGTGGTCATACATGAGCTGGAGCAGGTTGCACAGGAGCTGGGACAGAAAGAGGTTACATTTGGTCAAACACAGGCTGGAGAAAGTATAGGTTAGATCTTGTCACATAGAAGTTGGGGCAGGTAGTTAGATTTGGTCACAGAGCTGGGGCAGGTAGATGTTACATTTGGTTGCTCAGGAGCTGAGATAGTTATAGGTTATTCTTGGTCATACAGAATCTGAGGCAAGTAGAGGTCAGATGTGACCACGCAGGAGCTGGGACTGGTAGAAATTAGATTTGGTCATACAGGAACTGGAGTAGGTAGAGGTTTGATTTGCTGTCACAGGAGCTGGGATGGGTAGAGTTTAGATTTGGTTACAGAGCAACTGCTACAGGTAGAAGTTTGATGCTGACCTGTTGGCATAATGGTTAAGTTCTTTGCCTCTTATGCATAAGGTACAAGGTTTAATCCTGACCATCTACCAATGCCTGTTTGGAATTTGCATGTTCTTCCTGTATCTTTGTAGGGTTTCTCCCACCTCCATAACAGCGCGGACTCTAGATGGTGCTCTGTAGGGGGAAGAGTTATATAGAGTGCTTTGGGCATCTATTGTGGTGCACAGTATCCTTAAAATAGGAGAAAACAGATCACAGACTACAAGCCATGGCAGGGCTAGCCACTCGATGGTGTAAAAAATATGGCTTTAGGTGATCCAGTTGTGTTGACTAATGTCGCTAAAATGAACATGGGTATTTACCATTGAAATAGGTTGAGCACCTGGCCTTACTCATCCTACGCCAGGGACTCATGCTAATGATGGGAGGGGTATATGTGCCTCTTTTGGCCAGTGTGCCTGCCATAAAGCCCAGCATCTCTGTGTCAATAAGCTGCTTGCCAGCCAGTGTCCAATTGCCGAGCTTAGATTACCTGGGATAGCTTTTTTGAGCAAAAGCTGGATGTAAAAAAAACCAACCTGCCAGATATGAACTAAGAATTGCCACAGTCAGTGCAGATTTGCTGATAGGACAAGGCTTGGAAGTGGATGACATTATGGTAAAGAGGAGGCTGGACATCCAATGTATCCAGGAGACAAGATATAAGGGCAGTGCAGGAAAGCCACTTGGCTTAGGATGCAGTGTCTACTACTTAGGAGGAGGACAGAATAGAAATGGTGTAGGAATTGTGGTGAGGGAGAGGCTTCAGAAGACAATGAGGGATGTCATCAGAATTAGTGACAGACTCATGGCAGTCAGACTCTAGTGTAATTTTTTATTTATTTATTTATTTATTTTTTATTTTAATATTTGTTTACTGGGAAAGTCTGACTTGGAATGAAGTCAATTTTCAGCAGAGGCCCAGGGAGAAATGCTTCAGATGCATGTCTTTGAAACATAGGGGAAACCAAAGCACCCAGAGGAAACCCACACGAACGCAGAGAGGACATGCAGACTCTGCACAGAAGGCACTCCAGCTGAGAATTGAACAGGAGAACCTCTTGCTGTGAGGCGACAATGCTACCGTTGCACCACTGTGCCATCCACCGTAATGATGTGACAGTATTCATAATCCTAGCCTGTACCCCACAACAATGTTGTGATAGTGAGGAAAAAAGTGCATTCAGACAGCAGTTTTAGGACCTACTGGATAAAGAAGGTCAACATGAATTGTTGTTGATTATGGATGACCTGCATGCACATATTGGGACAGACAGACAGACAGACAGAACAAAGTATGAAGACTGCCTGGATTCACATGGTTGGGGCAACAGTAATAAAGAAGGAGAGGTCATTCTAGACTTCAATCTGGCAAATGACATGATGGTAGCCAACACATGGCCGAGAAATGGAGATAGTAACAAGATCACAAACAAAAGTGTTCAACAGGCAACTCAGGTAGACTTCCCCTTAGTAAGGAAAGGGCACGAGGATAGAATTAGCAATACAAAGTCATCCCCAGTGAAACAGTCGGCACACAGCATAAGTTACAGGTTGCCACAATCAATTGCAAACAGTGTTCAGAGAAGACTATGCAGTTAACAGAGACCGGGCTGAAAACCTGGAAGGTGACTGGAGTTAAAGCACAACAGTTCAAGGAATTACTCAGAGCTCTAGCACCTCAAAAAGAAGAGGAAATAGGTGGTGTTGAAGAAGAATGGCAGTGCCTCAGTGCAGCATGTGTAAGGGCTACAGAACAGATATGAGGCTGAGCCAGATATGGAAATAAAGTGCATAAGGAAAGCTTGTGGTAGAATGCAGAAGTCCAGGAAGTCATCAAAACAAATAAGATGGGCAGGAAAAAGTGGGAGAGAGAAAAGATGGACCGGGCTAGGCAAGAATACTGGTTAGCTAACAAAGAGGTGAAGAAAGGAGTTGCAATAGCAAAGAACAAGCCATCAGAGGCATCCTACCAGCTTTTGAGAAATGATAGAGTGGATGGCACAAGGAAAAGACAGAAGGATGAAGATAGACACCCTTCGTAAGGGATGCCAGCAACAACCTACTCACCAGTTCACAGGTCTTCAAAAGCAGATGGAAGGACTACTTCCAGTAGCTTATGAATGAAGAAAACCCCACAGAAGCTGTACTGCCCCAGACACATCTTACAGTGAGAGAAGAGGAGGAGCCCACCCTAGAAGAAGTAAGAGCAGCACCAAAGAAAATGAAGTCAGGGAAAGCAGAAGGTTCAGATGAGGTCATTGCAGATATGATCAAGATGTTGGGTGAGATAGGAGAGAAATGGCTCCTGAGAGTACTCATAGCAATATGATGAGAAATATATATACCAGGTGACTGGAGAATAAGCATACTAGTGCTGATGTGTTCAAGAACAAAGGGGACATTCACAACTGTGGACAGTATAAAGGTATCAAACTCCTGTTGTACTGCATGAAAGTTCTGAAGAGGGTGATTGATGAGTACGCAGAGTAGTGGAAAGTAAGATGGGAGATGAGCAGTTCAGATTCAGGTCAGGGTGCAGCACAACTGGCTCTCTGTAGCAAGACAGATATTTGAGAAGAAGCTAGAAATGAGGAGAGAGTCCAGCTAGGTATTCCTAGACTTGGAGAAAGCATATGGCAAGGTCCCAAGAAAGCTGATTTGGGCAGTTCTGTGGTGGTTCAAAGTCACGCAAACATTAGTAAAATTAGTGCAATCTATGTATAAGGACCAGATGACTCAAGAACAAACAGTGTTTGGTCTCACATAGGTGTTCCAAGTAGGATTGGGTGTGCACAAGGGTTCAGCTCTGCGCCCACGGCTGTTCATAATCGTGATGGACTACATTAACAAACAGGTTGGAGGGGACAGATCAAGAAAGCTGCTTTATGCAGATGATGCAGCATTACAGGCAGACTCTGAGCAATAACTTCAGCAGAGGATAGGGGAATGGATTGCAAAACTGAGGGCGAATGGGATAAAACCGAGTATAGTTAAGACAATTGTAACTGCAGCAAATGAGGTAAATCAGAAGAAGCTGAAAATTGAGATAGAAGGGAAAACAGTGGAAATGGTTAACAGTTTCAAGTATGTGGGAGAAATTGTTGAGGAGAAAGGACTGAACAAGGAGGTCAAAGCTAGAATCATAGGAGCTGCAGCCAATTGGCACAGAGTGTCAGACATAGTGTATGACAGAAGAATACCAAAGCAGCTGAAAAGTAAGGTGTACAATACAGTGGTGTGAGCATTACTACTGTATGGTACAGGAACCTGGGCAGTAAAGGCAGAGAGCAGTTGAGAAAGCTAGAGGTGATGGAGATAAAGTGCCAGAGATTGGTTGTAAGATGCATACTGAGGGACAGACAAAGTAATAAGGACATAAGCGCAGAAGCCAAAGAAGCTCCAGTTGCAGAACAGATCAAAGAGAACAGATTGTAGTGGATCAGGCACATGTGCAGAAAAACAGAAGATAATCTATTGAAGATATGGGGCTGACAAGAAAAAGGCTAGAGGAAACAAGGTCATCCAACAAAGAGGTGGATGGATTGGGTGAGAGAAGTCCTGCAGCAGTCATGCACATGTGTCAAAAAAGGTAGGAGAGTGGCATTAAATAAGTAGATATGGTGACAAGAGACACAATACCTCAACCCTGTGTAGAAAATGGGGAAAGGGGTTGATGATGATGATGATGTTTGATTTGGCTGCACGGGAGCTGGGGCAGGGAGAAATTTGATTTCATTGACAAGACAAAAATTTTGTAGAAACAGTAGGAGAGCATCTTAATTGAGGGAACATTTCCTTTGAATATCACATAATTTGAAAAAGCTTTGAAAATATTTTGCAAGACAGATAGGGTCTAATAGAAACTGGGTTATGAACTTTGTGAGAGCACCATGTTTTCTATTACAGATTGTCTAGCTGAAAAATATTCTAGAAGAATAGGTACATGAGCAAAAACATTTTTTTGTCAAGTTTTATTATTAAAGCAGGTCACTACACCACAGTGTATAACTTGCAATTTTTTTGCTCAAGAACTCTGGACAAATAATAATTGAAGTACAGTTTTTAGATATTACTCTAATTTACTGTAAAAGTTAATATGACAACAGATATTATATCAGTATTGTATTTTTCTGAACAATAAAAGTATTAAGCTCTAATATTCGGTTTTACTAACTGTATTACTCGATTTATCAGAAAAATCATGAATTTTATAAGGAACAAGGGAAAATGTGAGTCAAACTCAGCAATGTTCTGCAAATCAGTAGCATTTGAGAGATATGCCACAGTATCAAGAGTATTGTGGAATTTTTTTACCACTTTAAATAAAAATGTTTTACTTCATAAACAGATACACTATGGTTTTCAAATAATCTCAGATCCATTGTTTTGAGATAAAGATTTCAAAACCTGTGCTTCCAAAAACTGAAACTTTCAAGTACATAAGTAGGCTTTATCATGCAACACGTACACACACACACACACACACACACACACACACACACACACACACACACACACACACACACACACACACACACACACACACACACACACCCCATACAGTAATTCATGCACAAATATATATTCCGATATGGTCACATGTATGCAAAAAACATGTACACACACACACACACACACACACACACACACACACACACACACACACACACACACCAGCAAGCACTTCACTCAGTATAAATTGATGACACTTCAACACACATCTCCATGTACATAGCATTGTGCACATTGCACAACGTTTTAAACACATTCCTTGTCAAGCACCATTATCAGACATTCATGATCACATACCAACACAGACTTGGTCTCAGCAACATTAGATTTGCAAAAGTGGCATTTGGAACTTTATAGATTTCCCTATAAATCTCACTTGCTAACCTATAAACGTATGAAAAATGGTACACAGTCATATGGTGGGTCCTAATGATACAGCAGTGGGGCTATGGTACCTAGAGTTCCATTAAAAATGCAAACCTAATTTCATATTTTGGAATTATTTATAGGGGCTCAGGATACATTTCTGAATATGCCCTTGTTATCCTAAATGTCTATGCCAATAGACAAAGCACATATGAAAAAAAATGAAATAAAATAGGTTACCTTCTTAATAGCTTGCCTTTCAAGATCACCCCAGTATAGTTATTTGAAGAGCTTTTTACCCTTTTGTCAGGCAAAATCTGAAAACCAGTGCTAACAACAGGCTGTCTCTTTTAAGCCAATTGACTATACTGTAAACGTTTAATAAATACAGAGGCATTGTTTTGGACACTAGAAGAAAACCTTTCCACATATCTAGCACAAATATAAACAAGTGAATGGCTATTGAAAGTCTGCAAAGGTTAACTACAGCCCTTTGAAAAGCACACTTTAAATGCAACTAGGAAGAATATATACTAACTCCAGAATTATGAGATTTCTGTGTATCACCCTTCTCTGAGGTGTAGTGATTTGGGGGTTAGTGTATATATATATATATATATATATATATATATATATATATATATATATATATATATAGGTTCACTTTATAACATCGAAATACTGAAATGTCGAATTTCAGTATCTCGCTAAAGTCGAGATATGTTTAAAATAGCGAAACGCTCATATCGCGAATTTGATGTATGTCGAAAATATGTTGAATTCATGAAAGTTGCTTGCGCCATGTAATGTAATGGTTTGTGTTTTGCGTGTTTGGATGTAGGTGTTATGTCAGGTAAGTGAGTGTTTTGTAAGGGTTTTGAGTGGGAGTTAGAGTGTGTGTGAGAATGTGCGTGTGTGAGTGAGCTTTTGTGTTGTGTTTTAGTATATATAAGTAGGGGTGTGTGTGTGAGTTGTGTATGTGTGTTGTTTTTTGTTTATGTTGTGATGTGGGTGTTTTGTTGTATGTTTAGTGTAGTGTGCGGTGTATTCGGTTATGTGGTTTAGCGGTTTTGTTTGTCGGTGTTTTGTGGATTCGGTTTTGTAGTCTCGAGATACTGAAATTGATATTTCAGCATTTTCGAGGTTATATATATATATATATATATATATATATATATATATATATATATATACATATACATATATATATATACACACACACACACACACACACACACACACACACACACACACACACACACAACAGGGGTGTGGGAGGGTTGGGGTGTAGACTAAGAGAGCAAAGCTTCCCTGCAAAAATGTTTTAAATGTGTAACAGAAAGTTGCAGAATTTGTTTTTTTAAAGAATCAAAAATATTGTAACCATCCTATGAGCTTCCTAATTGAAACTGATAGAAAGCTGTTAGTAAGTGTTCCACATTTTACCCATTTGTTCCACATTCTGAGATGCAGTTTTTCACATTCTGGAGATGAAATCTGAGACCAGAGGTGATAGGTCAGAAAGGAATGAGGAGTGGATTGTGAAAGAATGCTCACAGCAGATGTGCAGGTGTCCTTGAGGGATCCTATTTCCCACTGTATAAAACGGTGCCAGTAGGCAAAACATTTTTTGCTGTGCACCTGTGACCAATAATTTTATCCTTGCAGAAATTAAACTGTTGTTGATCATATAATTCATATAATACTCAGAACTACACTGCATTACTGCCTAACAAATACCTACAGCTGCAGAAATTTCATAGATACTTGCTAGATATTTTTGTAGATTTAAACTTTAATTTCTAGCTTTAACAGTCATGTATCTACTTAAGGAAATACATGGCACCAAGGGTAATATTACTAAATCATGCTGCACACATTCCTTTTTTCTTTGCCTGTTTTTTTATGTTACTCTTTCCATTTTACTTAAATAAATTGTCCAAAGACTGAAGTCCCTACTACACCTTCCAACTTTGATGCTATTTATGTGTGTGTGTGTGTGTGTGTGTGTGTGTGTGTGTGTGTGTGTGTGTGTGTGTGTGTGTGTGTGTGTGTGTGTGTGTGTGTGTGTGTGTGTGTGTGTGTGCGTGTGTGTGTGTATACACCTATATTTATTTATTTTATTTAACATTTGTTTACCAGGAAAGTCCGACTTGGAATGAGCCAGTTTTCAGTGGAGGCCTGGGGAGAAAAACCCCTTACGTACAATTGAGACAAATTAAAACCAATTGCTACAAGTTTATAAACCCAACAGGAACATAGGTAAAATACTCTATAAACACTCCATCTCCCTTACCTGGAACAATCTTCCACTCCATATTAGAAGTCATATCTCCCTTCCTAACTTCAAACGTGACCTGATAGTGTACCTCCATAACAACCCTATATGTACCTGTTACCATCCTACTTAACCCGTCCCTCTCCACATACCCACTTCACCACTAAGTCTGATCTATAAGACCTCTTTCCTCTTTCTATAACTTACTTTATCCAACTGCTCTTCTTTCTGTACCATCCCTTTAGTTCACTACATCCCTCCTCTGCTACTATCTTCTTTTGCACCATTCCCTCTTCTGACCTACAGCCCCTTGTGCAGTCACCCCTCTCTACTTTTTTCTCTCACTCTACTTTTCCTCAATTCTGAAGTCCTTGCACTTGCACATTTCTTTTTCTAGCCACTACTCTAATTATACCTTGTTTATTTTCATTATATTACCTACAACCTTAACTTCCTTCCTGCTTACCTGCTGGATTTATTATTGTTGTTTCTCCTGTTACAACCTATTACTACACTTTTTGTATATATAGCTATGTACTATTCCATTGAGTACATTATGTTCTTCTTATCCATTGTATCCATAAGATTGTTTTGCTCTTTAATATTGTTAATTGGTCTCTATTTGTATGTATTTGTATGTCTGTTTGGGGCTTTTTCCCCTCGGGTCTCCACTGAAAAAGGGTAAATTCTTACCCAGCTGGACCAACCCGGTTAACAAGTGTGAAATAAATAAATAAATTGAACAAACAAAGTGACAAACATTAATAGTATTTACAGTGTACAATGTACATCTTGAGTGGTAATTTAAATTATAGCAGTAATTAATAAAAATTTACAAAGTTGGCACTGCTTAACATGGTATTTAAATATATAGCAATAGTTAACAAAAATTTACAAAAATGGCACAGTTTGAGAAGGAAATAATAACATGAAATAGTAATGAACAGTGTGATATAGCTTGACAGGATAAAGAAATGCAGTCACCGTAACAGTTGTAAGACCATGCAGTATTAATGTTAATATTGCCAATTGAGAGTAGATGGATCAAACTGGATTCAGCAGATAATAACTGTAGCTGTGGGTATAGGTAGGAGGATGGGAGAAGTGAGTGGACTAGCTTGGGGTGTCTTTGTAATGTGTAAGGAAACTCGAGCACCCGGAGGAAACCCACACGAATGCAGGGAGAACATGCAGACTGCGCACAGAAGGCACCCCAACCGAAAATTGAACCAGAGAACCTCTTGCTGTGAGGCAGCAACGCAAACTGCTGCACCACTGTGGAATTTGCATAAATACGCACACACACTCACACACACACACACACACACACACACACACACACACACACACACACACACACACACACACACACACACACACACACACACACACACACACACATATTTACTTCACTGAAAAGATGTGTAATGATTTAGTCTATTTGAAACTCCATTTGCTGTGTATGTAGCAATGCTTTACTGGTTGTTGTGCTGTCCTTCCAATATATTTGCTTAACTGCATTTACAAATGCATTACATATCCAGTTTTCTTACGCTTATACTGTGAAAGTAACTAGTCAGTTTCCAGAACTGTAACTTGTATTGCTAGAATGTTTATCTGCATTTTATCCCAGGTTAGGGCTAAAAAGGGTCCTTGGACTAGTTCACATATACTCATTACAAACAAGTAATAATACTCATATATATGGCCACTGCTGGGCTCAGTTTTACAAATTACGTTTTTTAAAAACTAGTAGTAGTCAAATGTTTATAACTTCAGTAAATCTGTGAGAAAGCTAAGAAATGCTCACAGAGCTCATACTCCCTAATATTATAATAATTACGTACTGTCACCCATTTGACAGTATTAGATTTAAAATCTAAAGTTTCCATTTGCTTTCCATATCTTAAAGGGAAGTTTGTTCCACACACTTAGAATCCCCCTCTATGTCTTTCTGTTGTGCTATTAACCATATTTTAAATTTAACATTTCATGCGATATAATATTATTTGAAGACTGTATTTTAGTGATAAATAAGGTGCTGATTTCACTTTTTTTAAGTTTTTATAAGCATGCATACTTCTTTTTTATAAACTTATAGTTGAAGTGAACTTCAAGGAGCATTGATTTTTAATCCGTATGAACATGAAAAAAAATGTTGTATTGAATTTTATTTGTACTATAACAATTTGATTAAATTTAGTCAATGTGTAAGAAATAAAAAATTGTGCTATGTTCAAGTATTTTTCTAATTGGTAGTTTCAACAGATTAGCAAGTTTAGTCCCATCTATAGTGTTACAATTCTTAAAAAACAGACCCAGCAATTTGATTTTTTTCTTGATACTTACAGCATTCATTTTAAATCCTAATGTACTCTCAGTTTTTGAGTCTAAATGTTTCGTATTAAATACTGCAAAGTCTTATTTACACATTATTGGATGTTTAATGCAAGAACTATCAAAATCATATTATATTTGTTGGTTTTAAATTCAGGATCGTGTACTGCTCTTATCTGATAATATAATTTAAATACTTACTAATATAATCTGTATTTATAGGCTGTATTTGTAAGTGGTCTAAAACTTCCAGGTTTACAGTCAGCTATTTATTCTCCAGTCCATCATTGTGTACTTATAGGAAAGGTAGAAAATAACCAATTGACTGGGACAGACCTAATACCCTTCTTTGATAAATGACTGTATACAGGTTTACCTAGCTGGAGTGATAACCTAATATGTCTACACTTTGCACTTCATCAGCTACATTTAGCAGTCCATCTTATAAGATAAGTGTTTCATCATCATTGTCACCATCAACCCCCCCATTTTCCAATTCTTACATTGGGTTGGAGTACTGTGTCAACATTTGCCACCTCTCTCGATTCAGTGCCTCTCCTATGTTCTTTGGCAGTCATGCCCAACTCTCACATGGCTTCTCTAAGGCAATCCATCCACCTTTTGGCTGGATGTGCTTGTCTGTTTTTGCCTTCTTCCTGTCTTCTCCAAATCTTCTTTACCATGTAGTCTTCTCCATTCCTTCACATGTGACTATACCACTGTAATCCATTCTTGACTTTCTCCACGGTTTGGAAAACTTTGGCTTCTGCTCTGATGTTATCATTTCTTCATCAGTCCTTCTGTATGCATTCTGCTACCTCTGTCATCATCTCAAGCTTCCACCATTGCTCTGCCATCAGTGCCCTGGTTTCTGTGCCGTACAGAAGCACTGGTTACACTGCTGTTTTGTACACCTTACTGTTCAGCTTCTTTTCCATTCTTCTGCCGCACACAACCTTTGAAATTTGCTTGAAGCATCTATGATTCTAGCTTTGACCTCCTCAGACTTCCCTTTTCCTCAACCATACACTCTGTATATTTGATGCTGTTAACCTGTTCCATTATTTTCCCTTCTATCTCAATTTTCATCTTCTTCAGATTTTCCCCTTTTGAAGTCATGACCTCTGAGTTGTATGTGCTTAGTTTCATCCCATGTGCCTTCAGTTTTGCATTCCGGTCTTCTGTCATTTGCTGAAGTTTCTGGTGAGTCTGTTTGTTGTGCTACATCGTCTGCGTGCATCAGCTTTGTTGTTATGCCCACTTCATCCTGTTTGCTGATGTAGTCCTTGACTAATGTGAACAGTAGTGTGCTGAGACCTGAACCCTGATGCATACCCATATGCAGTGGAATCTTCTGTGAGCGCAGACACTGTTTATTTTTATGTCATTAAGTCCTTGATCATCACCTACCCTAATTCTACCAGTGATTCCTGGATGTTGAACCATCAGACGACTGCCAACAAGCGTTCTTGGGACATTGTAATATGACTTCTGCATGTCTAGGAATGCCCACTTTGACTCATCTTCAACTTCTTATCCATGAACTGTCTCACTGCACAAATTAGGTCAATTGTATTATATCTAGATCTGAATCCAAACTGCTGAGCTCCTATTTTACTTTCTACTACTCTGTATATTCATTTATCAGTCACCCTCTCTAGCACTTTCATGCAGTGTGACAGGAGTCTGATACCTCTGTACTGCCCATGGTTATGAGTATCTTATTTGTTCTTGTACACTGCTTATTGTCCATTCCTCAGGGATATGCCTGTCTCTCCTTACCACAGTTAGTACTTTCAGGAACATTTACTCCTCCAAATACCACACCCAACATACTGATCACATATGCAGTAATTTCACACAATAGCCTGCCATGTTTCCTGACTTCCTTTTCCTTAGTGCACTTCATACTTCTACAAAGGTGGGTTATCCTTCAACTTTCATCATAGGCAGTGAATTCAACAGTATAGCTTCAGTGGGTTTTTTCTTCAGAAGCTTCTAAAAGTATTCCTTTTGCCCTTGATGTTCTTTTCATATATGTGTTTAAATTGCCTGTAATCCCTTTATGTGGAAGGGAATTAAAAACTTAAGAGACATGTAAGTAAAGCCATCTGTGGTAATACCCATTTCCAGAGTGGGGCCAGCTGGCTGAAAAAAGGCCATCAGTCTAATTAAAGTAGATTATTATGGTTATGTACAGAGCAGTGCTGAGATATTGCTTGCAAAACATTACTTCATAAATGTGAATGTGTATGTGTGGTGTGTCTGTGTGTGTGTGTGTGTGTGTGTGTGTGTGTGTGTGTGTGTGTGTGTGTGTGTGTGTGTGTGTGTGTGTGTGTGTGTGTGCGTGTTTCTGCTTGCACAAGTATTATACACCTATTTTTTAACCATAATGGATGCAATTTCTTTGACCTAAAAAAGATGACACCTATTGTGTGCTAAGGTTACTTTCTTTGTTTTTTAAAAAACATTTTTATTTTTTTTTCATTATAAACATATGCAAATGTACATATAACAAGTACAATAAAACAACAACAAAACTACATACAATATTTACATTCATCCATGATAAGCAATCATTTTATCCATGAGAAGTTATCAGCATTTGTTCAAAAGGTTTTCCAATTTTTACCATGCTATTTTTTGAGTAATGTTATGAGTTCTATAACAAATGGTTTGCAGTTATTTTTTACAAACAACGTTTGCTAAATTAATAAAATCTTTAAACATCAAATCTTGTTTACTTTTACAGTTCAACGTAATAACTTTTCTGGCAATTGCAAGAATTGACCAGAGTAACTGAATCTGAGATTTAGGTATTACATTAGGTACAGGAACATTGAATTGGATTAGTGAGCTAGAAATATGACAGTTATCAGAC
The DNA here is from genome assembly GCF_019279795.1 of Protopterus annectens. Classification (NCBI taxonomy): domain Eukaryota; kingdom Metazoa; phylum Chordata; order Ceratodontiformes; family Protopteridae; genus Protopterus; species Protopterus annectens. The sequence continues at coordinate 219,371,684 of NC_056727.1, forward strand.
CATAAAGCATTTACAAAATATCTGAAGTCTTTCCAGTATTGAGCAACATTTCTACATTCAATGAACATGTGAACCCAGTTGGCCTCTAGTAATTTTTCACATTTTCAACATTTACTTTTGCTGTTTTTGAGTATAAGATTTATTTTATGTGGAGTATAGAAACTCCTATTTATAAATTCCCATGTATACAATCTCCAGTATAATGAAGAAGAGGTACCATACAGAGAATTCAATAACAGTTTTTTGGATTCATCAGATATTTGTTCTCCATTAATCTTTACATAGTAATTGCAAAAAATCTGATTCAAACTTTAGAGTGTCTTCTCTTAGTATCTTATAGATAGGTGAGATACTTAATTTTTGATTATCTGTCTTTTCAAGACACCTAATACAAAGCTGGATCACACTAGGTATAGATTCAGTCTCTAGGTTGATTGATACTCTCATTTTGTTTTCTATAAACTGCCATAATGAATGTATAAACAATCAACTGTCTTGACTATTAGCAAAACTACATAAAAGAGAGTTTAGTGGTTTAATACTCTTATTTTCAGTAAACCAATGCCATAATATCAAGTTATTTTCCTTTAATTTTTGCATCGCATTGATGTTGAAAGAATCTAGGCAATCAGAGGAGTATGCTATTGGGAATATAAGAAACAGGAATTGTTTAATGTTGTAATTACAATTATATTTTTAAAGTTATTAAATATTTGATTAATGCCATAAGAAAAATTATCAAATTTCTTATTAAATAAACAAAATTCACGTAAAAGCCAATGAACTCTACTTATTTCATATTTTTCCTTAAATTGATTTTCTATAGTTCTGACATCAGTTGTATGAATCTCATGTAGACAAATATATGGGTAGGTGTGAGCCAATGTAATATTACATTAATTATAACTGAAATGGAATAACTATCTAAGCTAGGGAATGCTATTGCATTACTGTTCCAAGTTCTAATGTGCCATTTATATGCAATCCTAGTTTTTAAGGGGAACCATAAACATTTAAGTAGCATGGAATCTACTTTTTTAAATAAGTTTTTGGGAGGAGGTAGTATCAATGACTGTATATAAAGCAAAATTTTAGGTAAAATTATCATTTTAATTAAAGAGAGCCTATCCTCCATTGTGAAGAACATTGTTTTCCATATTTTGATTAGTTCACTAGTGGTGGTTATTAAATTATTGTAGTTTAGTTTAACAGACTCTTTCCATGTACTCTTTATACTGACACCCAAATATTCTAATACATCACTCTCCCAAACAAGCTATTCCCTCTTAGGTTTTTATTGAACTTTTTGTTAATTAGTAATGTTTTGGCTTTATTATGATTAAATTTAAGCCCTGAAATTCTTTCATACTTGCTTAAGGTATTTATAACATCATGCAAAGAACCATCAGTATCACCCAACATTAACCACATATCATCAGCAAATAATTGTATCGTAGGACAATAGTTATTAATTTGAAAGCCTTTTATATTTTGTTTGTTTCTGATATATGTAGCAAAAGGTTCCATTGAAACAGCAAACAATAATGGTGACAATGGGCAACCTTGTCTAGTTTCCTTGAAGATTTCTAGTGGTGAGGATAGACATGATCCAATTTTCACATAAGTTTGTGCCCCACTATACATTTTCATTAATAAGTTGACAAAATCTGAGGAGAATTCAAAACCAATCAGAATTCTTTGTAGATAAGATCAACTGATAGAATCAAAAGCCTTTTCTATGTCTAGGCTGATAATAGTTGTTTTTGTATTTGCATGCTATGTCTATTAATGATAGTAATTTAATAATGTTATCTTGCACTTTTCTATGAAGAATGAACCCTGTCTGATCATTATGTATTAGATTAGGTAATATTTTTTTATCCCATTAGCTAATATTGTCAGGAAAATTTCATAGTCAATGTTTAGTAACAAAATTGGCCTATGTAAATCACAAGATTTGGGGTCCTTATCTTGTTTTAATATGGGGGAGATAAATAGAGTATTTCCACAAATAGGGTGTTATACATTTTTGCTTGACCATAGTAAAGGCACTCATCATTTTCTTTGTTATATATTCAGGAAAAAACTTTTGTAGTTCAGGAATTATTCCATCCAGTCCTGGAGCTTTATTATCTTTTACTTTTTTATTTGTTCTTTCGCTTCTGTTAGTGCTATTTGTTTATGTAATATGTTATTTTGTTGCATTGACACCGTAGTAGTTATATTTTTTTTGAATTAAAGTATTTATTACATTATCTGTCTCTAAAAGTGGTATGTTATTATTTATATTTTTATAATAGTTTTAGAACACTTCTAATATGCCCATTAAGTTAGATATACTCTTAACTGAACCATCACTTTTATATTTAATCTCATTAATAAGATTTTGATTGTTTATTTTTTTGGATCTTATCACTATTTTATGTAGATGTCTGGGATTTATAGCATAAGACTGTAATTTCAAATTTTCCAGGTTATGATTCAGAACTTCTAAGTATTTTTGATTTAACTTAGTAATTTCATTATGTGCTACTTTGTTATTTGGTTTTGCGTCCATTTTTATCTCGTCTATGTTTTTTTGTAAGTCTAAAAGTTCTTTGTCCCACTCTCTCCTTTTGTTAAGGTACCAAGATTTTATTCTACCATATATATAAACTTTAAAGGTGTCCCATAGTATAGTATCAGTCACTTCACCATTATCATTTGTTTCCATAAACATGTCAATTTCTTTCATTATCCATTCCCTAAAGTCATTTAACTTAGTTATGTAAGCAGGAATTCTATGCAGAAATCTTAAATCATCTGTATGTGTAGTTAATGTAAAGTTTATAGCATTATGGTCCAAAAGTGGACAAGTCATTATAGATACATCACTTATTTTAGAGTATACATTAAACCAATATGAATAGTGAGTATAGAATAAGGAATAATGTTCTCTTAGACCATGTATATTTTAAGGTTCATTTGGTTTGTAAACTCATTTAACTTCTTGGCTTGAGATGTTAGTTTTATTTTACCATTTTTAGAAGTATCATTGCCTAGTGATAGGCAGTTAAAATCATCCGTTGCTATAATTTCCCCTTTTGCATTTAAAGTAATCAGGTCCAGATATTTGTCAACATATTTAGTACTCAGCCTTGGTATCCAGTATATATTAATCAAAGTATACTTCCTATTGATTTCCAAAATAACCATGCTTAGCATCCCATCTTTATCTGAAATTGTAGCCATAATTCTTTGCATAGTATAAGTATTTTTTTCATAGAATAAGAGTGCCCCTTCTCTTAGTCTTAAAATAGCCATTGAATGAGTATTTTTGTAGATCTTTTTTTAATAGATGGGTTTCCTGTAAAAAGATGATCTGGACTTTATACATTTTGATATATGTAAGCAAACCAGCTCTTTTGACATTATTATTCAAACCATTAATATTTAATGATAAAGATTTATAACCCATTGACTATAATGTGTATGTTATTACTAAGTGAAAGACCCTTCTTACGTGTTGACTTGAAATCTGCTGAAAGCTTACGTATCATGGATGCATAATGTGTATTAAGCACTACTTTCAAAAACCCCAAACTATTTATAAACACATACATGAAACATAAAGTTTCTGGTTTAGTTAAAAACTTAACTAAACCATCCATCCACCACCTCTCCAATACCAAACGGCACAAATTACCCATCTCTGCTTAGAATATAGTATAAAAACAAAAAAGAAAAGCATTATGAAAGCAACTAAAGAAATCTGAATCCATGAAGTATACATTAGAATGAGAGTGTCCAATATATCTTAAGCTATATGAATATGTCACATATGATAATAGCACCTCTAATACGTAGATATGCCAGAAATGCACATCAGATCAAAGTATGTATAAACATTAGAAGCTGAAGGTTAAAAAGATTGTCATTATTTCCAAGACTTTTCAAGAAACATCACATAATTTAACCATTTTGTCAGTCATCTAACATTTTCCATGCAAGGATCTGTTGAAAAAAAAAAAAAAATATATATATATATATATATATATATATATATATATATATGTATATATATATATATATATATATATATATACATATATATATATATATATATATATATATAGAGAGAGATATATATGCATATATATATATATATATATGTATATATAAAAAACAGTTATTGCAATATAACTATTATATTTCGCAATTATACACATATTACTCATATGTATTAATATCTATGTTGAAGTCTTTCATCAGGAAGGGGGGGAGAGAGAGAGAGAGAGAGAGAGAGAAACGGGACTCACAACCCTCTGTTTAGTTATATAACATAAGTTTGATGTTAACATTCATAATACATTTTCTAATGCAGCTCCTAGTTCACTTGATGTCATTTAGTTACTAGTAGTGTCATTGAATCTGCAGAATGTATGCCTCTATAAGAGAACATTGGCATTTTCAAAGGAGTTAAACACTATTTACCATTTAAAGTATCTAGTGAAGGATAACAGAATTTCAAGAGAAAATAATTCTAAGTACAACCATTTAACAAGTTCAAAAGGTCAAATGACATCATCACTGTTGTTTCCTCAAGTTGCAGCTTTATAAACTTGTTAAAAAATATCTAAATAGGCTCATGCACAACAGAAGTTGTCTCTAGTGAAGAAAAAAAGCATTTTTGGTGGGAAATTCATATCTTGAAGCTTTAAGAGTTTACAGAAAGCAAAAAAAAAAAAACACTTAAGCTGCCTTGTCAGTGCATGTCATGAATTTCCACAATGAGAACAGTCAAACAGACCACCAGTTTCCTCACAGAACATCAACATTATGAAAAAAATAACCCTTTCATATAAAAACAGCTGTTTAGAAGTAACAACAGCTGCTTCAAAACAGAAATCATATTGTAACATTTCAATCATTTACCCACCATTTAACAAGGCCAGAGAGAGAGAGAGAGAGAGAGAAAAGAAAGAAAAAAAGGAACCTAGTATATATATATATATATATATATATATATATATATATATATATATATATATAAAACACCATTAATGTACTGTATTAATGTCTAAATGTAGCTAAACAAAGAGTCTAAAACATTTAGTTAGAAACACTAATCAGAAACACCTAGTTAACCCACCACTGACCCCCTAGAAAAAAATGCACTTTGGTATTAAGTCAAATTATACTATTACTGAAGAATTAGAAGACATACATCATTTGTAGTTATTTAAAAGGGAAATGTGTGTAAAGTACTTATAATGGGGAAAAGAGAGAAAATGAACATTGGTAACAAAAAAGACTAGGAAGAAAGAAGAGAGAGAGAATGTTATTTAAATACTTAGTTTGTTTGTGTCTTTTGGCTTTTCCCGGTTAGGGGTCGCCACAGCAGAACTCCAGTCCGCTAATGATTGGCAGTAGAGGTTTACGTGCTGGCTTGCCAGGCCTAACGCACAACCTTCAACAAAGGAACGCCCGTTCACGCATGTTGCCACACAGAAGACGCTCTAACTGAGAATCGAATGTGCAACGTCTGTGAGGCAACTGTAATTAGAAGAAGTAGATATAGAAAGGAAAAGAGAAAGTTATTAATAAAAATGATTCACATTACCTTACAGCATGGAGATTTTCCAGAATCAAATATATTATGATTTATAAAACAAAGCATTTAAAATTAGAAGTAATTTATTAATTTGTCCTTTAGTTTCTTAGTTTTGTTTGCTCCTTCCTTCACAGACCATCCATTTTTTGTTCCCTGTCTCTTCAAACTCTGGGATGACCATTCCATTTCTTTTATGTCTGACAGTATTTTCTTCTTTTTGGATAAATTCTACTGCTTCTTGTAGGGAATCAAAGATCTTCACTCCTTCTGGCAAGGTGCTATTTATTCTTGCAGGAAAAATAATTTGAGCTTTAATATTGGCTTTTTTCAAGGACTTAATTAGAGGAACACACTCTTTTCTTTTGGATATGACTATAGAGGTATAGTCATTGCCAAAACGAATAACATTTTCACCCATCTTGATAGAGGAATTAGTCCAAGCTGATTTCAGCACTAAGTCCTTATCTTGCGAGGAAAGAAATCTAACTATTATAGACCTGGGTTTAGATGTGCCCAGAGATGAAGCTGGATTTACCGATGAGCCCTCTCAATTCCAAAACAGAGGGATTCAAGCATGTTTAGTGCTGATGAAAACTACTTATTATGCAATTGAATCATGTTAGCACCATCTTCCTTCTCAGGAATTCCATATATTCTTATGTTATTCCTCCTTGATCTATTTTCAAGGTCTTCCAGTTTCTCAATGAGCCTGGTGTTTTGTTTTAGAAGAAATTCATTGTGATGTTCATTTTCTGTCACTCTAGTATCTAGGTCAGTTACTGTTTCCTCTAAAGCAAGAATCTGTTCAGATTTTTTTTACTATTCCATTTAGAAGTTCCAGTTGTTTACTGCATTCTTTGTTTGATAATATCCATTTTGTTTTTGAATTTGTTCCATTTTTAGTGACAGTTCTTGGATGTTTGTTGTTATAAGATGTAGTTCTTTCTTCACTGCACTCTCCTGGTGTGGGTTCTTCACGTTGCTCATGTTTTTAGTGACAGTTCTTGGATGTTTGTTATTATAAGATGTAGCTCTTTCTTCACTGCACTCTCCTGGTGTGGGTTCTTCACGTTGCTCATGTTTTTAGTGACAGTTCCTGGATGTTTGTTGTTATAAGATGTAGTTCTTTCTTCACTGCACTCTCCTGGTGTGGGTTCTTCACGTTGCTCATGTTTTTAGTGACAGTTCTTGGATGTTTGTTATTATAAGATGTAGTTCTTTCTTCACTGTACTCTCCTGGTGTGGGTTCTTCACGTTGCTCATGTTTTTAGTGACAGTTCTTGGATGTTTGTTATTATAAGATGTAGTTCTTTCTTCACTGTACTCTCCTGGTGTGGGTTCTTCACGTTGCTCATGTTTTTAGTGACAGTTCCTGGATGTTTGTTATTATAAGATGTAGTTCTTTCTTCACTGCACTCTCCTGGTGTGGGTTCTTCACGTTGCTCATGTTTTTACTGACAGTTCTTGGATGTTTGTTATTATAAGATGCAGTTCTTTCTTCACTGCACTCTCCTGGTGTGGGTTCTTCACGTTGCTCATGTTTTTAGTGACAGTTCTTGGATGTTTGTGATTATAAGATGTAGTTCTTTCTTCACTGCACTCTCCTGGTGTGGGTTCTTCACGTTGCTCATGTTTTAGTGACAGTTCTTGGATGTTTGTTGTTATAAGATGTAGTTCTTTCTTCACTGCACTCTCCTGGTGTGGGTTCTTCACGTTGCTCATGTTTTTAGTGACAGTTCTTGGATGTTTGTTACTATAAGATGTAGTTCTTTCTTCACTGCACTCTCCTGGTGTGGGTTCTTCACGTTGCTCATGTTTTTAGTGACAGTTCTTGGATGTTTGTTATTATAAGATGTAGTTCCTTCTTCACTGCACTCTCCTGTTGTGGGTTCTTCGAGTTGCTCATGTTCAGATCTCCAGTAAAAAACTTCCTGACAGGAATAATTAAAAAATTATCTTGACTATGTATTAATTTTAAGAAAATAATAGTCTATGTTAATCTAATTTTTAGCATACTTTTAGTTAGATTTTTATAAAATTTAAAGTATATTTCCTGTCAGGATATTACAACCTAAGCAGAGCTATGGTTTTCTGCTGCTTTCAGACTGGCATCTTGTCCACGCCCCCCCCTTAAGGTTACTTTCTGATGTGGTTTGTTTAGTTGAATAACATAAATGTTTAATGTATCACTTGTCTGTAACTGTATTATATTATGCATATTATATTAGGGGGTAAGGGAGAAAGCTGCAAATAACTTACAATCTGCACTTGAGTAGGGTGATTTGCACAGCATCCACTTTCATACTGTGCATGTCGGAGAAAATCACTTAAGCAGACAAAAGTACACACTTGAAATAAGTTGTGTATTTAACAGGTAACAAAAAATAATGAAATGTGTAACTTCTATCACAGTGTATAAATTTAAGTTCAAGTTAAACTGGAAGACAATATGATCTCCTATTAAAAAAGCTATTGTAGACATACCAAACTTTATTTTTAATGTAGTGTGTGCATTTGTAGTTGCTTATTAATTAACTTTCAAAACTCCTCCCTAGAAATGATGGAAAACATATAGGTCTGTATTTTGCTATAGGCACCATAGGGTCACCATTATAATAGTCTTACATATTATTTTCTTTATCCATGTCACAATTCTCATCCCAGCTTTCAGAGGAACACTGATTTATTACACTTAAAACAACTAAATGAGAATCATATATTTGATTTAAATTATTATTATTATTTTTAAACAGCACAATGATCAGTGTGAATGCATGCAGTTACAAGTGTATGTGAGTATAGTTTCATTGCAGCTAATTCTGTGATCACTTTTTAATTGCTGTTCCTGGATACATTTCTTTTACTTCTATATAACAAGCCTTGTTATAATAATGTTCACAATCTGCTGTTATACCCGTAAGTGTACTAGTTATTTTCATTACATTTCTGCACTCCCACACTTAGATTATTTTTTTTTATATACAAAATGAAGTGACTATATGTATGTGTAAGATATACAACAGAAATGCATAAATATAGATTGCTCAGACATTTTGCATAGGCACAGAGTGCAAGTTCTTTTCAGTCTAGACCACCGATAACAACATAACTGTATATATCTATATATATCTATATATCTATCTATATATATATATATATATATATATATATATATATATATATATATATGGTTTCACTTCATATACTCGAAATGCTGAAATCTCGAATTTCAGCATTTTGAGTGCATAAAGTCGAAACCATCACAGCACCTAAACCCCACAAAGCCGAAATCACAAACCCGAACACACATACACTACATCACACACAAACCACAACACCTACACCACAAAAAAATAAAAGTGCAACAAAACACTACATATACCTACACTAAGCATCCCTGCACCCCCCCACATGCCCCCTACTTATACATACTAACTCAGAGATCGCACAAACAGAGGAAAAAAAAACATCTCAAACACACACATTCTACACTCCCTCACGTACACACACACACACACACACACACACACACACACACACACACACACACACACACACACACACATAACAAAAATGCTCACATACACTCACTCACCTGAAAGTCCGAACATAAACATCCCAAACAAACACTTACCATAACGTAGCATCACTGCATAAGCGCGGATTCGACATAGTCACATTCACGCTTATGCACTTTCGCTATTCTAAAGTTTCAGCTTCATGCACTGGAAATGCTGAAATTCGAGATTTCAGCATTTCGAGTATATGAAGTGAAACCATATATATATATATATATATGTATATATATATATATATATATATAAGTATATATATATATATATATATATATATATATATATATATATATATATATATATATATATATATATGTATATATATGGATATATATCTAAAAACAGTGTCATCTAATCAAAAGGTGGACATCTAATTAGCATAAAAAATAAATAGCAAATAACTTGTTCTGCTTCCGGAAGGAGTATGAGCTACTACTCAGAAACATACATTTAAAAACAGAGTGACAAATACATTATCAAAGAGTGAGTGTAAAATCTGAAGACTTTAATGGACTGTATTTCAAAATCATACCACACAAAGTAATTTATTTTTGCTTCTGAAAAGGGAGTTGTGAAATATGTGTCCTATTCTTTTTTAAATTATTGTTGCCACTAGTACATTAGATGTGTAGTGTTGTTTTCTGTGTACTAGACAGCTTCCAAAATCACATGTGATGGGGGGGGGGTTCAGAAAATTGTTGGAAGGGGTAAATCAAGCCTATGTATAAGAGCATATCTCCAAAAATAAGTATATTTTATGCAATAGTAAATGACACTTGAAAATAGGAATATTTCTCTAAAAAGAGGAACAGTTGAAAGATCTGTTAATCAGAGAATGAATTAATTTTATAATGAATTTTATTTTTCTTTGGGGTTCAGCTGGCTGTTCATTTGGATATGTATCTAGTTTTGCTTGATGTCTTTTTATGCCATTAAATAATTGTATGAAATCCATACCTTTCATCTGTCCAGATTTGTGCAAAATGTCCAGATTTTTTTGTCTTTTATTTTTGGTTTGTTCCTCATAAAATTTGTGGTTTTCTGACAAATGACTGAGGATTGAAGTCACTAATGACATACATTTGAGTTTTAGACTTCATCTCCTTCAGAAAATGCATGCTAACACAAATCTTGTTATTCTAGCAACTTTCTAAGTTTATAAGAGCAATATTTAAAATCTGTCCCTATTTTAGTCCTTTGTCCTCTATTATTTTAGGCTCTGTCTAGATTTCTTGCCCTAAGAAGTTGAGAGGTATGCCGCACTCATGGTATAAGTTTCTGAGTCTCACTGTGTTGATGGTTTTCTGTTAGTAGAATTCAGCATCTGCCTTGCAATAAGATCAGTGGACAATATCCTGTTCATTCTAATACATTGGAAAGTTAAAGTTTTTTGTTTTCTCACTTGATTTTACTCTCCGTAAAAATAAACTATCACATGTAGTAAAATCTCTGGGTTGGGTGCAGACATTTTTCCAGTAGATTTTGTAGATTGGCTATTCTTTGTTTATTATTGGTCATTGTTTAGATTATTTACCAAGATACCTAAATGTAAATTCATCAGCATTTTACCTCCTGTTTTCATAATTCTTACTGCAGCATCTGGTTTTGTCTTGCTGTCATTTCTTTGTATTGCATAGATGTAAGCATATCTCTTTGTCTCATGCTACTGTCTTACTTGGCTTCTGATTTTTTTTTCTGAAATATCTTCTACATATGTGTTGTTAAACTCTACTTTTATATTTTGTGGCTATGACTGTCACATCTCTTTAGATATCTAAACTTTTATATGCAAGGAAAATGATTTCACTTCTTTCATATCAGACATGTTTGTTTAATTGAACACTATTCTGTGTAGGTAGTTGTGCTGTATAGTTATCTGCAAGCTTAGTTGTTACTTTGCCTAATATTTACAACACTAAAGCGCATAGCATTAAATTAGCTTTGTTTCTTTTAAGTCACATTTTCTGCTTTTGACACAGCTGTATTACTTTTTAACTTGATTGATATATATATTTAACTTTTTACAGTTCTTTGTTGCGTGAACTTAAAAGTATTTCTATGGTTCTGACATAGTGAATGATATTTTCCTAATGGTAAATATGGTTAAGGTAATATATTTCTCGTAATTTTCCTGCACAACAGTTCAGAATAATGGTCACTGTCCCATCTAGAATCTTATCACCACAGGTTCTGTGTGGTGCTTATGATTGCTTTGTGCACTGGGCACTTTGGAGTGCTGGAAAGCCAAGGCTGCTGTATTAACTTGTGGGATTACTGGATCAGTTGCTGCATACCTCTAATTTTGTAAGAACCCCCCTCCCTCCACTGATGTCTAGAGATAGCATGTCAAAAAAGCACTGGATCACTGCTGATAAATGTGTTGCCTTCTTTTTGGCTGACCAGTTGTCAGGCTTACTGTTATAGACCTGCTGAATTCCCCAGGAAGAATTTGTGCTTGTGTGACTTTAGTATTCTAACAAGAGTCATATACAGCAGAGTCCTGCTTTGGGGAGTGGTGCTTGACCTATTTATGCCTCGTAAAACTCCACTGCCAATCATGAGCGGAGAGGTGACTCAATGTGGCAACCCCTAACCCGGAAAAGCCGAAAGAAGAAGAAGAATATGCTGCTGAGATACCGCCCTCTAGTTAAGCTGTTATCAAACGATCTTTCCTGTAGCTATTCAGTGTTAACAGTAATTACTAACTTACTTGTTTTTGATCAGTCTTTCAGAATGGATCAGTCTTATATTATCGCTTTCAAGCACATACTGGAAACATTTTATTGTAGTCATACTGTATGTTAGTATTGAGGGATATTCTTTTGTTTCATTTCTATTTATTTAAGTGTATACTTATTTATGTATTTGCTTACCATCGTAGAGAACTGATCAATTCTGTCTCATAGGTGAATACTAGGCTACCTGGCCTTTAAGCTTAGCCAGTAGCACAAAGCCAGAATCAAATCGTGGACTTTGTGTCTATGAGGTAAAGACCTTAACCATTATGCCCTCCCTCCCCAGCATGAATGAATAGTATATAAACAGTGTTAGAATGAGCATACAAAGGTACATGTACAATGAGATGACAAAAAGTACAAAAAATGAAAATTTACACTAAGAATACAAAAAGAAAATCCAATAAGAAAAAGTGACACTATGTACAAGGAGGTAATAAACATCAAGGTTAACTAACTGAACATAAAGCAAGTCTAGATTGAATTCTATATGGATGGAAGACAGTGTAGAATTTAATGAGTGACAGGGAAGGAAGATGAGGGTTTCCATTGCATGCATGGGATTACATGTATGTTTTGTCTGAGTAACTAGATGTGTTTTTGGAAGTCCATGAAATTTGGGATAAGAGGGGTTGTCCTTTACATTTGGAAGGTGCAGTTCCCATAGCTTGGGGCCAAGGACAGAGAAAGCACAATCAGAGGTATGTAGTTTGCTTGGTGGGGGGGGGGGGGGGTTGTATCAGAAGATCAGAGTGGTGCAAGTTCCTGAAGTTGTAGTTTTGAAGTTATGGATGGAAGAGACTGTTATTGAAGGAGTTTGAATAACTGAGAGCCTAGAAGGAGGTAAGCTCTTTGCTTATGCTTAACCAGCACCCATTTAGCTTTGCCAAGTGTACTGCAGTGGTGTTCATTTCCAAAGGAGTGTGTGATTAATCCATATATTTTATTTGAAATGGTTTGTAATGCAGAGGAGTTTTAACAGATGCAGCAGCAACCAGTGGGAGACAAAATTTGAGTTGGGGAAGGAGAATTCCTTACCCAGTAGCTTATCTGGCTGAGTAGAAAAGAAAGGGGATAGCTGGTCCCTGATTCAATACTCAGAAAAATGCCCTGGCTATGTATGATCATGTGGATTAGGGTAAACAGGATCGTTAAGTGCTCACCTTTCTAGAACTGTTAGTATAAAAGTCCTAATCAAACATATAATACAATATTATGACAATAATCCCCACCTCACTCTGTGGTGAGAAAGGTAGGTGACTACTAGTATATTCTGAGATGCTGCTTCCATATAACCTGAATGGTTAAAGCAAACAGAAACAGCTGTATATTATATTGTGCAAAGCAGTGATAACACTGGGGTATTTGATAAGTACTGATGTGAGGCTTTTTGAATAGATTTACTCGTGTATTTGATTCTGAGTAGGTCAGATGAATTTGTGCCGTATTATACTGTGCATCATAGATTGTTTTCTTATCATTTTGTAATATGTGATATGATATGATCTGAGACTGCATTGTCACACAAGAATTGTGGCATACATGCTGAATGTAATACTGACTGAGTGCCAGCATGTTTCAGAAGAAGTTCTTCATGTTTCACTGTTGCAGTCATTACATTTGGGTAATCTGCTGGCAGGTTGCCCTCAGTCGGCCTGAATTCCAAAGTCTTGGGTCCTGCATCGGTTGCTGTCTTCTCTTCCATGACGTCAGGTCATCAGGGGTATAAAACATGCAGCCGAAGCCATTTTCTTTAGTCTTTCTTGCCGCGCGATGCCCGAAGCAGAAGCATTTCGCAAGTGCCAGTCGGCCGACTACTGAAATATTCGAGTTTGAGTTTCAGAACCAAAGTCTTCACTAAAGCTAAGTACCCCATTGGGGAAACTTTTTTCTTGCTTTTTACCAATGTCAGAAAAAGTTAATAATTGTATTACTTGTGGGAAGCAAATACCTCATAAGGCTTTCCATTTATACTGTATTCCTTGCCTAGGCCCTGATCACAACATGCCTGGCTGTCGGTTTTGTGCTAGATTTAACCAACGCAGTATTAAGCGTCGGTATATTTTTGTATCAAAGTATTTTGGAAACAGATTTAACTACCCAGAGATGTCATCGGATAGCAATCCAACTACTGGAGTACATAAAAAAACGCAAAGAAAAGGACAGAGAAAGGCAGTCAAGAGCCAAAACCGACGACAAAGCTTCTCCTAAGCCAGTCGCCGGTTCGCCAGTACTCAGTGAGGCGCCTTCGCAGCCCCTGATACCCGCTACCTTCGAGTCGCAGGCCTCTACCAACACCCATGTGGAGTCCGACATGCAGCAAGATACTCAAGGTATTGGACCGACAGATGCATCTCCCTCGGATGGGTCCAGAGCCGCTGAGCAGGCACCGGCTTCTGAGGGTGTATTCAGACCTCAACATTTGTACATCAAACTAATGACAGCTGCAAAACCAAAGACAAAAGCAACTTCTAAAACTAAAAAACTGATGCATGAGCCACGTGCACAGGCCTCTATGCCTAAAAAACAGATGATCAAAATGGCTGAAGACCTTATTACCTTGATCAGGGGTACCCATCCCCCTCCAGATAAGAGGCCTAGGCAAGACACTGATTATGAATCTTCAGATCAGGTTTCTATTTCTTCTGATTCCTCTTCTGATCAGGAATTATCTATACCTCCATCTGTATCTCCTCCTGAGGATTATTCATTTGGAGAAACCTTGCATACTTTGAGGAAACATTTTCACTGGGAGAGTCAGACTTCTCAGAATCAAAAAGAGGCTCAGGGTTTCCTACTTCTCCCTCAGCACAAACCTTTAGTCATTCCCCCTGTTTTAGACATTGTTGATAATGTGTTTTCGGAGTCAAGCTTGACCCCTGACTCTTTACCTCCGGCTCCCAGTAAGCCTGACAGATATTATAGGGTCCCTGACTCACATAAATTCTTATTTAGAAACCCTGCTGCTGATCCTGAAACTATTTCACAGGGTCCAAAGGGAGTTAAGACCTCAACAGCAAAAAATCCTACCCCCTCCGACAGAGATTCAAGGGCACTGGACAGATGGGGAAAAAAGGTTTATACATCTGCAACCTTGGCAATCAGGGCCTTAAACTGTCAATTTCATATGCTTAAGTACCAACAACATGTTATGGGATTGCTGAAACAGAAAACAATGTTGATTTCAGATTGTGCAGAAAATAAAGACTTGCAGGAATTATTGCATGCAGCTGAACAAGTTGGAAAGCATACTTTGCAATGTGGTTTTGATTCTTTAGAGGCCTCCTGCAGCACCACAGTTACTGGATCTGTGATTAGGAGGCATGCCTGGTTAAAGGAACAAAATTTGCCTGATCATGTTAAAGCTAAATTGCTAGATGCACCTTTACAGCATGAGTCTCTGTTTGGTATTAAGGCAGAAGAGGTTTTAAAGAAAATGGAAGACAAAGCTAAGTCTATGCAAACTGTTAAATACTTCTTACAAGTGCAGCCACCAAGATTCAGTAGACACTGGCCTACAAAAAATTGGTCCTTTCTTGTGTCAGACAGAGCTGAAAGGGGCAAATCCAGACGCCTTAAGGGTTCCAGATATCAGGCACAAGATTCATACAGGTCAAAGCAATGGGGCGCATCCACCTCCAAAGCTGGAGGAGATAAAGCACAAACCTACAGAAAGCAATCCCAATGATGTCCCTCTGCCTACACCAAGCACTTATCTTTTGGCAGCGCCCATAGGGGGAAAATTAGCACTTTTTGCTCAAAATTGACAGTTAATAACCCAGGACAAGTGGGTACTAAACATCGTATCACAGGGCTAAAGATTCCATTTCCACACTCTGCCAAGGGCAAATGGTTGGCCAGATCTGCCAAAAAATCAATGGGCAGAGGCACAGAAACAGGTTACATCCCTCATGGATATGGGGGCCATTCAGACAGTACCAGAACAGGAAAAAGGACAAGGTTTTTCTCAAGACTGTTCTTGGCACCCAGAAAGGACAAGGCCTGGCGGCCAATACTGGATTTATCGATTCTGAACACATTTCTGGATATTCCAAAATTCAAAATGCTGACTTTGCAGCAGCTTCTGCCCATGCTGAGCAAGAATGCTTGGCTGGTGACTTTATACCTAAAAGAGGCATACCTGCACGTCCCAATAAGACAGTCATGCAGAAGATACCTCAGATTCAAGGCTGGCTTTATGCATTACCAATTCTCTGCACTGCCCTTTGGCTTATCTACTGTGCCCAGGGTCTTTACAAAATGCCTGGCACCAGTAATTACATTTTGCAGACAAAGAAGTATACAAATATATCCTTACTTGGATGACTGTCTCATTCAAGCAGAGAACAAGGACACTCTACTTCGACACCTGGCATTTGTGAAAAGGCTTCTAACATGCCTAGGGTACACAATAAACGAAAAGAAATCACAACTGGTACCCTCTCAAAAGATAACATTCCTGGGTGCAAGCTTGAATACAACTGCCGAGATGGCTTACCTCATGCCAGACAAACAAAGGCAACTGACTACTTACTTCAAACTGATGCAACAAAAACCCAGTTTTCTGCAAGACAAATTCTGCAGGCTCTGGGCTTCATGGTATCCTGCATCCTACTAATTCCATATGCAAGACTGCATATGAGGAAACTTCAATGGTACCTAAAAAGTTTATGGAGTCAACATGCACATAGTCTGGAAACAATGATTCCTTTCATTCCCTGCCTGCAACAGGAGTTTCTATGGTGGGCAAAGGCCTGTCACCAAAACATGGGACGGCCCTTTACTCTACCCCCTGCCAGCCAAACTTTAACAATGGACGCATCAGATTATGCCTTGGGGCCCCACATGGCAGAAAGATGCATTTAGGGCATATGGGCACCAAAACAAATGCATCTACACATAACCAGAAAGAGATGCTAGCTGTTCAAAATGCCCTAACAGCCTTCAAGGACTTACTTCATCCAGGACAACTACTGATAAAGATGGACAACACCACAGTCATGTGGTATATAAACAAGCAAGGGGGCACACACTCATACCCCCTTTGCAGATTTGCCATGGCACTGTGGGACACAGCTTTGACCTACCAAATACATCTTCAAGCTCAATTCCTGCCAGGAAAACAAAACACTCTGGCAGACGATTTCAGCAGAAATCTTATGAATCCTCATGAGTGGAAGCTAAATCCACAAGTCTTCAGTATGATAACAGAGAAATGGGGGAGTCCAGACATAGATCTATTTGCCTCCCCTCAAAATTATCAATTGAAAAGATTCTGCACAAGGACTTATCACAGACAAGCATGGAAAGTGGACGCCCTATCCTTCAGTTGGAAAAAAACTATCAGTTTATGCCTTTCCTCCTCTGCCTCTTCTACCCAAGGTCCTCCTAAAAGTCAGACAAGAGAAGCCAAAGATGATATTAATTGCGCCGGACTGGCCCCTCCAATACTCATACCCAATCCTAAGGAACTTGTCTCAATACCCAGCTTGGTCCTTGCCTCAAAGACCACAACTACTGTCCCAGCAAAACAATCAGATCCTGCACAATCAACTACAGACTCTGAACCTGGCAGCATGGCTAATCATGTAGTCATACAAATGACACCTTTCAGTAAAGCTGTGATGGATGTCATTTTGGAAGCCAGAAGGCCTAGTACTAGAAAATCTTATGCTGACAAATGGAAGAGATGCTGTGCTTGGAATTAAGCACAAGGAACTGATACAGCAGAACCACATATTCCTCAGATATTACAATACTTAACTGAGATGCTTGACAAAGGCCTATCTTTCTCATCAATCAAAATCCATGCCTCTGCCATTTCGGCTCATTACAATACTGAGCCACCACTCTTTTCACATCCTTTACTAAAGCAGTATCTTAGAGGAGCCAAAAATGTAAGGCCTTCTAGAAGAGCACCATTATCTGCATGGGACCTCAGTTATGTGTTGGAAAAGCTCACCCTGCCTCCATTTGAACCAGCTGCTACTGCTGATATAAAGTTCTTATCATGGAAGACAGCTCTGCTACTAGCTATTACTTCAGCAAGAAGAGTTTCAGAGCTACAGGCCCTCATGGCTGTAGAGCCTTTTATCATATTTTACCCAGACAGGGTGTCTCTGAGGACGAATCCTACTTTTATGCCTAAGGTGGTTTCCAGTCTGGCCCTTAACCAAACAATTCATCTGCCAACTTTTTATCCAAATCCACAGAACAAAGGGGAGAGAATTCTGCATTCCTTGTACGTACACAGTCAGCTAAGAAAAACTGAGCAATTACTAGTGTCATATGCTGCAGGATCAGAAGGAAAGGCTATTTCAAAACAGACAATTTCAAAGTGGATAAGCCACTGCATCCATTTCTGCTACTTACACCATGGTAAACCTGTGCCCAAGGGCATTATGTCTCATTCCACCAGAGCTGCAGCTACTTCAGCAGCCTTTCTGAGAGGAGTACCAACCAAAGACATTGTAAAGGCTGCTACTTGGAGTTCTGTTCATACTTTAACAAAGCATTACCATTTGCCTCTCTACTCTAAGTCCAGGGCAGGCTTTGCCACTGCAGTGCTGCAGGGCCTTATAGCCGCACCTAATGCTGTTTAGCTCCAGCCTCCCAACCATAGCTTTGGGATTCTATCCAAATGTAATGACTGCAACAGTGAAACACGAAGAACATAGTACAGTTGTGTACACTTACCATAAATGTAGATGTTCGAGTGTATTCACTGTTGCAGTCCAAGTTACCCTCCCGCCATCCCCCTGCCATTCTAAAGTTTATCCTTCCTTCTCTATCTTCTACAACCTATGTGGTGTATTTGTTTGTAGATGAAGGTAAAGTTTATATTGCTGCATGTATTTTTATATATATATATATATATATATATATATATATATATATATAAAATATTGCTACCTTTTTGGGGGCACCTGACATTGGGGGCAAGAAAAACTAAAGAAAATGGCGTTGGCTGCATGTTTTATACCTCTGACGACCTGACGTCATGGAAGAGAAGACAGCAACTGACGCAGGACTCAAGACTTTGGAATTCAGGCCGACTGAGGGCAACCTGCCAGCAGATTACCCAAATGTAATGACTGCAACAGTGAATACACTCGAACATCTACATTTATGGTAAGTGTACAGAACTGTACTTTCACAGTCCTTTTACATCTAAACCAGAAAGAAATGTAGTGAAACAATTCTACCTCTAATAAAACCAGGCAGGTAGCAAACAGATCATCAGCTTAAGAAGATAATACAAATTGAATGTAATGAGAACTGATTAAATTTGTTCGTTGGTAACCATTCATTTGTCAAACCAAAAAACACAGACAACAGAACAGTCTCCCTAAATGAAATTAGAATAAGACTGCTGCCTACTTAATGCACCTGCAAAGCAAAATCATGTTGGGAAACTGTAACAGGCAACATTACTGGTACCAAAATCAATCCTTAGGTAATGCTGTGCTCCACCTAGAGCATGCACTTTAATACAGTCCCTTTACATGACTCATATTTTGTCACTTTATGTAAATAATCTCAGCAACTCATGTTTCCCTCATGTTTAGTAATATACAAGTAATGCAGACTTTCCCATTCAGTTGAAAAACCTTCTGTAATTGTGTTATATTTGAATACTGCCTCAGAGTTCTGTGCTATCATAATACTGTATCTATATGATAAAACCTAAGCACGGTTCTTAATAATAATAATCTTCTTCTTTCAGCTGCTCCCATTAGGGGTCATCACAGCGGATCATCTGTTTCCATTTCTTCCTGTCCTCTGCATCTTGCTCTGTCACACCAACTACCTTCATGTCCCAGTAATAATAATAATAATAATAGTATATTTTGGCAAACAAGAAGTCTCATGTAACTAACACATTGATAACATGCCTCTAAAAAGTGATCCAGCAATTAGGGACCTGGGAACAGACAATGAACTATCCTTCAGTCACTATTTGTCTACTATTGTAAGAAAGTCCTATTATAATTGCACAGCTTATTACTAAGGGTATGGTGTCCAGGTCCAGGGATGTGATCATTCTACTGTATTCTGCACTCATCAGGCCCATCATTGTGTATAATGCCCCCATTGGTATGTACTTATCAAAACATCTAGTACAACTTGAATGACCACAATGCATTCTTACTTAGAAAATCAAAGGTCTAAGTCATAAAAACTATGTGGACTGCCTCAAAGCCTTGTCCCGCTTCTCTGTGTCATACAGACTACTGAGAGGCGGTGTCTGACTCTCTTACAGAGCCTGAACAGACCCTGTCCTGTCAGAGCAACTCCACATTTAAAAGTCTAGTCAGAGCATAAACACTAGCTCAAGACATAGGTTCATAGGTGTGTACTAGGCTAATGGCCCTGAAGCCTTTACAAGCCTAGCCCATAGGATTACCCTTTCACTGTGCCACCCGACCTTAGTTCCCAGTGCTCTGTTGAGTAGAGCCACTAGAGTGACCCCTGGGGTGAATTTTTTATTTCCCATCTACTTATCAAGATTTCTGTTGAAGAGGGCCAGTGAGATGCTCTGTTTGATATGTATGGGAAGTCTATTCCATAGTATGGGCAGTCTCTGGGTTATGAACCTGTCCCTCCGGCATGTTCTGTTGATTGTGGTAATGAGGTTGAGGTCTGTGGAGCATGTAGTGTGGAGGGTTTGGGATTTCTTTAGATTTAGCATTTCTAACAGAGCTGGGTCAGACATGGCTCTGTAGGTCAAGCAGAGATCACCTCTAAGTAGGCGATATGAGACAGAGAATAGTTGGAGTTTTTTGAGTCTGTCCATGTAGGACAAATGTTTAAGGCCTAGAATCCTCTTTGTGATGAACTTTTGTGGCCTCTCTAGTTGTTGCAGGTGTCTAGTGAGGTACATGTCAAATGGGGCATTGTACTCGATTAAGGTTACCATACGGTTTCCCCGGATACATCCTCTTTTTTGGGCTCCTGTCCAGGCGGTTTTTGAAAATTCTGCGATTTGTCCGGGTTTTAAAACCCAGACAAATCACAGAATTTTCCAAAACCAGATATCTCTATTTCGGAGTCTTTCCTCCGCTTTGTTTTTTTTTTTTTGATTGGCTCATATACCGGTATACGAGCCAATCAAAAAACAGAGCTCTGTTCAATGCGGAACTGCTTGATGTTCCGCATTGAACAGAAGAGTGTCCGCTGTGCTCGTTTTTGATTGGCTTGTATACCGGTATATGAGCTAATCAAAAAGCGGAGCTCTGTTCAATGCACAACAGCTTGATGTTCCGCATTGAACAAAAGAGGGTTCGCTGTGCGCGTTTTTGATTGGCTCGTATACCTGTATACGAGCCAATCAAAAAATGGAGCTCTGATCAATGCGAAACTGCTTGATGTTCTGCATTGAACAGAAGAGGGTCCGCTGTGTGCATTTTTGATTGGCTTGTATACTGGTATATGAGCCAATCAAAAAGCGGAGCTCTGTTCAATGCGGAACAGCTTGAGGTTCCGCATTGAACAGAAGATGGTCCACTGTGCGCGTTTTTGATTGGCTCGTATACCAGTATATGAGCCAATCAAAATATGGAGCTCTGTTCAATGCGGAACAGCTTGATGTTCCACATTGAACAGAAGAGGGTTCGCTGTGCGCGTTTTTGATTGGCTCGTATATCGGTATACGAGCCCATCAAAAAATGGAGCTCTGTTCAGTGTGGAACAGCTTGATGTTCCACATTGAATAGAAGAGGGTCTGCTGTGCGAGGTTTCGTATACTGGCATACGGGCCAATCAATAATCCCCAAACACGGACTACTTGTCTTTAATTCTGAAATGCATTAAAGGCAAAACTAAATACCCTTTTTTTTTTTTTTGCTCTTCAGCCCTAACAGGACGAAATAATATGTGCTGGTAGCAGCAGCACATATTTTTTCATCCTCTTTTACATACAACCAAATATGGTAACCCTATACTCGATGAGTGGCCTGATGTGGGAAGAGTAGAGGGAGACAATGACCTCTTTCTTCCTGGATGCAAAACCTTTAGTAATGAGATCTACCACATAGAAGGACTTTCTGACCACAGTGGCAATGTGGTTTTTAAAAGAGAGGTTGCTGTCAGCCTGTGTTCCCAGATCTCTTATAACGCCTTCTGTGTTCAGTGGACTATCATCGATGTGGTAATTCAAGGGAACTGGGTTTTTCCCAAGGGGATGACACATTTTTTGGCATTAAGCTTAAACTATACCCCCCTAGGAATTACCTACCATCACTGCCTCTTTTAGAGTAGAGAAACCAAAGAATCAGTTTATGAAGGATAAGCATTTCCAAATGTGACAGCATTCATGGAATGGTCTAAATAGATAGGAGAGACACCAGGGCTAAAAATGTAGTGGCAAAAATTGCTCAGTGCCTAGTTCAGTAGCATAGAGGGATAAAGCCCTGATTGGAGCCCAGTGGAAATAGGTTCATTAGTAACTCAGGCTCTAAATAACACAGGCAGAGGAGGAAGATGGGAGTTATTGGTCACTGTCAGCTCTCCCATTCTGGGGGAAGGAGAAATTTGGGCCTAATGATATGTTAATACACAAGTGGAGGCTGGGAGTTTTTCTAGTACCAGGCACATGCCAGCAGTAGTAGGGCTGTGAAGACACATGCACACAGTGTAGAGCACACTGTAGCTGGTACTCGGCATATGCAGAAATGTGCATGCACAGAGGCCAGCAGTGCAGGCTGAACTTCCTACCAGAGGGATGGGAGTTAGGGCAGAAAACGCCCTGATGGTTTCCAAGGATGATGGCCTCTCCTGATTGTGTTTTACCTTAGGGGGAGTGATTGAGCCAGTAGTAAAGAAAAATAATATGTTAAAAAAAATAGCATCATGGCTGAAAGGAATGCTTTATTTTGTCTGTGTGATTGGGATCAGGTCCCTCCCTCCCCCTCCTGTAGTGATTGGTATTCTTTCAGAATTTGGAGTAAAACTGCAGCAGTCATCTTTTTGATTAGCATATTATATTTATTTATTTAAATAAAATAAATGTTCTTTGCTTATCATAAGTGTCTTTTGTCTGAGGTTCTTATTGTAATAGTACATGTTCAGGTAGAAGGATCATTGTTTCAGTAGCAGGCCCTAACTACCTTCCACTGTCTAGTGTTTTCTTACCCTCTGGCTGCCTCATCAAGGAGAATTTCATACGTGCTGCTGTTTCTAAAATGTCAGGATCTCTAACACCTCTGAGGGAAAAGTGTCCATGGGAGCAGCCTACCTAGACAATTAGCAAATTAATAAGTTAGGAATATATATTAAAGGGACATATCGAACAAATTCATCACATTAAGTGTCCAGAAGCACTTTTTGTTTATATGGAATGGCTCATGTGTGCCTAACTGGTCGGTTTGGCACTCGTACTCTGACATGTCTGAAAAACTAAAGTAAGAAACGTTATAATGAACATTATTTCTTCCTCTGAGGTGCAGTGACTCAAAAGTTTGTTGTATAATTAAGAGTTATGTGGTGTAGTCCCATCCCCCATGGTCTGAGAGAATTTTCTATCGTGTAGTTTTGTTTTGGTACTCCAGCTGTGTCTGGGTTTCTGATACATCAGACAGTCGAGGGCCAGACCTTCTAATCACAACCACTGTATTTCTGTAGTTTAGTGCTTAACACCTCAACACTTTGCAGAAGTATGTGTCTGCAGTCCTCTTGTACATTCTCAGTGAATGGGTACATTGATTTCCCTGTGACCCTAACTAGGCGTCAGTTTTGAGTGTGTAACAAAAGAGAAGACTGAGAGTCCTTAGCAGTACTGCATAATCATGGTGTCAACTTGCAGTAGGCAGGACAGTCAGGGTGCAGCATGATGGCAATGAAGGTTGTTTCATACTGATTATTAATTAATTATTTATTATCTGAGTAGGTGGTCTAAATCAGGTGATACTGTTCAGCCCTGAGCAGTTATCAAGCCATAAGTTTCCTGCATACAAGTCACAGATCTCTTGAATATACAAGTGGTACCTCACAATTCAACCGTAATCCATTCCGGAATGGCAGTTGAATTGCGAAATGGTTGAATTGTGAGATGCTGTTTCCCATGCAAATGTATGGAAATGGTTTAATTTGTTCCCAGCCCAAACAAAATTAAAAAATACACTAAAAAAATTTAAAAAATGTAGGTCACCATGATTTGAAGTGTAGAAAATGTCTTAAATGGAGGAGAGGATGTGGAGGAGGGATGGAGGAGGAATGGAGGAGGAATGGAGAACTACTGTACATTCCTTAAATTATGGCTCACATGTCACATGCAAATTTATTTCATGTTAAATCCATCTAAGAATGCAGGCTAACATGTTTCCTGTCCAGCTAAAATGCATGCTTATTACATCATTGTGCGATAGCAGTTACGAAATGATTATGTGTTGTCTCTGATTATGATTAATGTTTTATTTAGTTCATTTTAACGTGATATAAATTATAACTTAAAACATCTTACAAGAGTTTCCTATAAACACCCCAAAAGAAATAATAACACATAATACAGTGTATATTGATGTGTCTGTTTTTTTAATCCCTGTCCAGGACATTGCTAAGTGGCTCCCCTTCTTGGCTCATTCATTCAGGTGAGTTGGCATCATACACTTGTGCCCATTCTGTCTGCCCATCCCCACCAGTGTCCATGCCAAAAACTGAACATGAATCACCATATTTACACTATTTACAGAGTCCACTAAGCCTTTAGTTGTTGGAAAGGGATTTTTCTTCACCCTGTCCTGCCTGTTCCCTCTGTTTTTTAGGCAGGTGTAGGTGAAAAAAATTTGTCCAGTGTGACTTGGCTCTCCCTCTTTTTCAAGATGGTCTTGAAGTGGTGCATGATTGTGTTGTTAAACAAGTCCGTCATCCTGTTGATGTCACCTGTGTTGGGGTGCCACTCCAAGACTGTAGCCTACACCTTCTCCCAGTTGGATAACATTTCTTTAATGCAAGCTGTTGGCATAGGTCCTTTTTTCCTGGCATCCTCATCTTCAGAAAAAGTTTCCCTTTCTTTTTCTTTGAACTGCTCATTGCAAAGTGCTGTGAGTTCCTCCATTGTAAGCTCATCATCATGGTCTTGCAGCAGTTCGTCCGCATCCACCTCATCCACCTCCCATATGTCCAGGTGCTCTGATGTGGAAACGATGTTTTCCAGCACTTCATCTGCTTCAGCTGCATCATCCACAGTTTCATCCTGGGAAAAGGAAGGAACCGGTTTCCTACAGGCTGCATGAAGGGCTTTCTGCGACACTCCATCCCAGGCACTTTTGATGAATGATATGGCATGAAGAATGTTGAACTCAGTTTTCCAGAATTCTTTCAGTGTTTTATCTGAAGAATGGGTCACGATGAAGAGCCTTGAGAGGAGTGCTTTTGTGAAGAGCATCTTGACGCAGGCACTGACTTGTTGATCTCTAGGTTGAATGAGAGAAGCTGTGTTGGGAGGCAGGAACTGAACCTTGATGAAATCATAGTCAATCTGAAGAATTTCCTCTATGTCTCATGGGTGGGCAGAGGTGTTGTCCAGAAGCAGAAGAGCTTTCTTTGACAAATTGTTCTCTGTTAGGTACTTTTTGACACTTGGAGCAAACTCCTCGAAAATCCAACCCCTTGAAAACTGACTGGTCTACCCAAGCTTTGGGGTTCGATTTCTACATTACAGGTAATTTTGATTTTATAATCTAGTTTCCAAAGCATCTTGGGTTTTCTGAGTGATACACCAGCAGAGGTTTCAGCATGAAGTCTCCACTGGCATTTGCTGCCAGGAGGAATGTGAGCCTATCGTTCATGGGCTTGTGACCTGGAATCCTAGCTTCTTCTTGGGTTATATAAATCTTACTTGGCAATCTCTTCCAGAAAAAAAAACATTTCATCACAATTAAAACTCTGTTCTGGCAGATAGTCTTCTCGCTCTATCAGTTCTTCAAATTCCTTGACAAATTTCTGTGCACCTTCTTTGTCAGCACTAGCTGCCTCTCCTTGTCTCAGAACACTGTGGATGCCACTTCTTTATTAAATCTGTGGAACTGTCTCCTACTTGCTTTAAATTCCTCTGTTTGCTGTGAGCTGCTTCCTAGAGTTTTTCTTGTAGGTCTTCAAAGATGAGCTTAGCTTTCTTACAGATCATTCTGAATTATTGGATTTCCCTTCCTCTGCCTCTCCTGGATCAAAACAAGAAGCATCTTCTCCATAGCTTCATGAATTATTTTTCTGTGTTTGTCCAAAATCTCTGTTGCTCCTTTTGACACCTCAGCACTCACGAGGATGTCTCTATTTTCCCATATGTTGAGACGGTAGACCTAGGCATGCCATACTGTTCTGTTATTTGTCCTATTTTACCTCCTCTCTCAATTTTACCCATGATTTCTTTCTTCTTTTCAATGCTCAGACACTTACTTTTCCTGCCTGTATCACTCTTCTTTGGCCCCATTTCTTCATTTCTTTGCAACACTTAAAAGAAACAACTGCACTGCATAAACAGCGCAACAACAGGAATCAATGGACAACTTTTCAGCCTCCTTTCCGGGTGGAATTGCAAGATGGCAGTTGAATACTGGACCACCCAGATGGCCGAAAGCATGGTTGAATTGCAAAACAGTTGAGTTGCGAGGTGGCTGAATTGTGAGGTACCACCTGTACACTAAGATAATGCATAAATAGCCAGAGTCATGAATGCCTGCATTATGTGTACACCATTCTGCATGAATATACAACACAAGCATAATTTCTACCTTCTTCCTCCTAGTTTTAGTTCTCCTACTGATTTTCTTGCAACCTTAAGTATCGAGGGGGGTTCATAAAGTGAAGACTATGTCTACACTTAGTATAATTTTTCTGAATGGGCAGCAGAACAAATGTGGTAGGGATCTTTTTGAATACAGATCGTGTACATTTAGTGTAGGGGTTCATGAATCCAGCCTAAAGTAGTAAAAGCTTATGTTCACAGATTAAGTAAAACAACATGCAGATATTAAAAAGTATTAATTTATACCCTAGCATTAAGCATTAATGCAAAACAAATGTAATGCAGTACAAGTTAATAGATCAAGCAAAACAGCATGTGATTAGTAACAAATACTTGTATGTGGTGCAGCATTAATACAGAATATGCAAATGGTAATTTTGGCTGGTAATTATACTGAATAAAAAATATAATGGCATTGCTGTAATGGTTGGGTTCAGGTATTACATGCTGGAATACAAGTGAGGTATTGCTGTTTTATGCACTGTAGATGGCACGTACTTGTGTGTTGTCATATCAGGCTATGTTATATTGTTGTACTTTTAAACAGATATCAAGGACACCTGGCATATATGCAAATACAATGCAGAGTTACTTGCATTATATTCACACCATTTGTAGGATTTGCATGGCTGTTACACTTATACATGTTTGCAATATTTACATGGCTGGTTAATGTGTTTTTTCATTGTATTTAGAGCTGTGCTGTTTAAATGTCTGGTAGATTTACAGTTACTAAATACTGGTTATTGGATATATGTGTTCACAGTTTGCATTTTTCAGATTATGGTAGTTTGGCTTAATGTTTGCTGTCTACGTTTGATGCCAAAGCCAGTCTCCCATATGGTTTCCCATTGTTCATCTGTTTACATATGTAGCTAGGCAGCTCTGTAAAGCACTTCAATAGTCTTTTCATGTGAGCAGCTGCAGAAATATTTATTTTATGAAGGTGTTTAAAAAATAACTGTGCTGATAATAGTATATTTCCACTAAGATATGATACCTTTTTGCACAGTATTTGTGATTCCATTCACTTAGTTGGTCTTCATAAAGCTGTTAATATGAAAAGCAAGTTATTTATCGATTGTGCTTCAGTGCTTTTGGCTGATGTTCAGGGAAAGCATTTCTGCCATCCACATTTGCTTTTTTAAGTGAATAATGTCAACACAATCATCCAAAGAAATGATGGATATCATTACATGCGAAGGAAAACTGGGAAGAAGACATAGCACCAGTCTTAAAAATAACACTGTTCTCATGTATTTCAGGATCAGCTAGGTAAATAAAACTGCTAGAAAACCAAAGAAAAAATAAAGTAAAACAGGAATATATAGCTCGTTTTTATTCTTGCGGTGTACAGAACAGTGTAGTATAGTGTTTGATCATGCTGAATTTTTGATTTAGCAGTGTGAATTTGAAATCTGTAGTCTAAAATGCTAAACTATAGGACTGCTTGTTTGATTTTGTTAACCGGGTGGTTGAGTATATCCAAAACCCCATAGGATCCATACTGAAATTGCTCTGGTAGAATTTAAAAACTGGCTTGGTTATAGTTGCTGCTTAATAAACCAACTGAATAACATTGCACTGGGAAATAACGTTTCAGTCTACTCCAAAGAGAGAAATATTTTTTAAAGACTGAAAAGAATATGATGACAGAAATTAGAACTGTTTTAAGATGAATTTTTATGGTGAATAAGTACTATGAAGTGCAACTGTACTTTCAGAGCATTACTGTTCTCTTTGTGTGTTTAGCTTTAATGACTTGTAATAGAATTGGTGTAGAAAACTTAAAAAAGATAGACCTTTAGCTCTGGATGGGAAGTATTGGAGGTTGATTAATTATCAGATTATCGGGATGAGATGTGGGAGATGGCAATAGACAATTTTCTTTACTACAGAATGGGTGTAAGAAAAATGGTGCATGACAATTGAGAAGTAGCATCACCAGTGTCTTGAAAATGTGGTAGAATTCTTACTAGGAAACAGTATATCAGTAGGCACCCATACGCTTGTGCAGCTGTTAAGTTCAGAAGAAAAGTACAGATGTTTAACAGTGAATTTTTTTGATATGTTATTCTGTGTTTTACCAGACCTGTAATAGTACTGCCATATTTTGTTTTGGTATTGGTACCTGACAGTGTCATTATATAGAAGAGCTGACACTGGGAAATGGGCATCCCCATGTCACAAGATGACATATGTGTGTACACAGGACATAATGCACGTGTACAAAACATACTGCATAAGTCATATCTCAACAGTGCTGATAGACTGATTGGCAAGAAACCTGTTCATTATGGGGTAAACTGATTGACAAGAAACCTGTTCATTATGGGGTAGTGTTTACCCTTCTCCAAACACTGGCCAATACATAATATGCTGTTAATTTAGTAAAAACTACCAACTCAAATTCCTGTTCTTAACTTCTTGGCAGTCATGAGCCTTCACACACTAAAAATGCAGCTCATTGCTTTTGCTAGCTACTGCCAACAAGTACCCACTTTTTTGGCCCTTGGTTAGGCCATCCAGTGCACACTCTTCATTGGTTGGGGCAAATTGTGTTACTCAACTTACAGTTTATTGCTGGACCATCTCTCTACTTAAAAGGGAAGGAAGGCTGTAAATTCTGATTCTTGTTTCTTAGCTCTAGCCACATGGCATCAGTAGTACCTTAAATGTAAAACCCCTGCCAACTGGAATGATGTTATAGGTTTTTCCTTTACTACTTATCTATCATTATCCTTTATGTATTATGTTACTGCTACTTTTGTTTTTCATGTATGCTACAACACCCAGCTACTACAGACTCCAAAAGTAAAGAATTATCTGAAAGTAAAAACGGACAGAGCATGGGAGTTTGCGTTAATTACATGGTACAGCCAACCAACCTAATGAGAGTGAAATCCAGTAAAAAATTATTCCAGCAATCTGGAGTCAGACATTGCTTACTTTATTTGCCATTAGACAAATGTTACATGATTTATTCTTTCAGTGAGCCATTTTCATGGAAATGATGATCTTTTGAGGAAGCAGTCACTGAAGTATTGAGGTGGTATCTGACAGAGAAAGGACAGAGTGACTTATTTGATGACAACTTGCTATGATGTTTTACTTATCATATATGCAATTCTGTTTCTTTATTCTGCCTACTTTGTCTTACTGAATAAGCTTGATTTATTATCTGTACCGTGACATACCTGTCATTTCTGTTTGGGCCTCTTCACCTGTTAATACCTTCCATGCTTTAACTTGCATAGATATCTTCCACTTTGTGTATCTTGTCTAATCAGTCAGATGTAACGAGTGCTGTGAAGATGTAAAATAATGTCATTTATGTAAAATTAAGATAGAAGAATATTGTTCACAGTATATGACTTCCTTGCCAATTTTCTGGGGAAGATTCCATGTACCACCTTTCTTTCTGGGCCTTGCCTACCCTCAGCATCTTGGAATATAAAGTAGCCAGATACACAGCTGAACTTGGATCAGACTGCACTTCTTGTCATTGGGAATTGTAATTCAGCTGCACGATGTTCCATAAAAAGGTTTTCCCTTTTTGCTGTGACAATGCCTTCTGCATTATTTATCCCTTGTAAAGGATGACACGACAGACATTTTGGCACTGATATGTACACATTGTACTACAGAAATAAGCACTGTAGTATCACAAAAGTCTGAATGCATGGCACTGAAATTATGAATGAGGTGGCTGCCAAAATCCATAGATGTTGTCTGGTCAATGTCTACCCACAAGTGATTTAAGGGTTACTGAGTTTTTCCTGAAGTATATGAGCACTTAGCATTTGAATGATACCTGCATATGCTTTGTGGGATAGTAACTAAAAGCTAGTTTCACCATTAGCACAATACTAAAAATTTAAGAAACTTATTCACTGCTGTCCTTAACAGATAAACATTTTGATTTTTTTCCCTGGGATAAGAAAACTAAAACAAAGTAATTTACCAAACCAGGATCATCTACACTTAGTTTCTTACGTAAAGCTGCAACCTTTATGAATGTAAGCATAGCTTGTAGCCTCCACACTGCTGGATTAGTTGAAAGTAAAATTTTTAAGTATTGCAACTGTAACTTCTCAAGTAATCCCTAGGGCATCAGAAAGGATAGCTGAATATACTTGCTTGCACCTAGGGACTACAAATTGTATTGTGTTGCTATTTGTATTAGCAGCTAACTCACAATCCTGAATAGGATCAATCAGGTATTAGAAAATGAAAGATTAATGAACAAAATTATTTTTCTTCTTGGCAAATCTCTAAGGAAAGTAAATACCATTTAAATTATATTTCCATGACATTGTTAATACCCAGTTGATTTACATAGCACATGTAGACTGCTGTAGCAGACCTTTAACTCTCTTGGTTCCATGTATCATAGTGATTTTAGTAGTAACATGACAGTTACAGCAAATATCTGAAGTAAACTTAGTTTGCCTGAAAGAGGATTGTTAAACAAGCTTCTTTGTTGTAGTTTGATATTTGATACACATAAAAATGAACTGTGGTTTTCCTGTCTTTTCTACTACCCTGCTGAGGCAAGAACCATTTCTTATTATGTCAGAAGTGGAGCTTTGTGAGTAGTAATACAAGCAGACTAGTATTAAAAGACTGTATTTACTCTCTGTTTACTTCTGGCCCTCCCTAATGCTGGTATGTCTCTGTAGTAATAATGGCTGGGTAGCTGATTTGGCAGTCTTAGCAGTTTTCAGGGATTTCTATTTCAAGGCATATTAATTAATTAATTAATTCGTTAATGTTTCTCTGTATATAACATTCAATAGATAAATTGCAATAACATCTGAAGATTTTGGGGTCTTCATCCATGGGTAGAGCCATTACAAACCAAAACTGTTAAAACACATTTTAAGCCACTAGCTGTGTTTTACCAATGAAAACAACAATGGCATATGATGGTGATCTAATTAAGCAATAACCCATGCATGGGTGTGGGTAATGCTGGATTTACCCATGGTTGGTGTGGCTTGGTCATGAAGGTAAAGCCCAAGTGACCAAACAAAGACAACCATGGGTAAATCCAGCATTACCCATACCCAGACATGGGTTATTGCTATTATACAATGACATTATTTAAGAAAAAAAATACTTACTTTTCTTAAATAATGTCCTTGTATGACGGTGCCGCGTTGTCCTTCCACCACTGGACAGCTCCACTTTGCCATTGCTGATGTATTGCGCATGCATTTGGAACTTGCGTTCCTATGCATACCCAGTACATCAGTGCTCGGGAAAGTAAGCAACGGAGAAAAGAAGATCTCCGTTGCTACGCTTTTTTTTTTTAAAACCCTTAAAATTAAAGAATATATCAATGGAATAAAGTCCGGGCGACTGGACCTTTTTCCATTGTATATTCTCAATAGGCATGCTGGTTGGGCTGGCCAAGCAGCATGCTCGTTTTACGATGTTACCGGCCAGTCATTGTATAATTATCTGTCTGTCATAGGCATTTTACAACAGTGTTTTAGTTGGCCAATGAGGTTGTTGCACTCATCACTTGTATGACCATTCTTTGCATTTGCTGTAGTAGTTCATGCTTGGTTTAAATGAAATTATCTGCCAATGCTGGGGTCTGCCTAATTTTTCCTTAACAGGTTTTGCTACATAGTCCATTCTGTCTGCCATTTAATTTGTAAATCAGTTAGCTGTTGCCTTAGTAATGCTAAAATGCAGATGTTATTTGTGGAACAGGAAACTTAAGGTTGGTGCTCATAAATAATGTCCTTCTCCCATAATTTCCTTTTAGTTATAGGCACCAGCCCTGTTTAATGCCCTTTGTTAACCTTTCGCATTCTTCAGAAATCCTTGGACTGTCTTTTTTTGCTGATTTTTAGATAGTTTCGTAGTGATACACTTCTTCAAAGTGACAGTTGCCTCGTCTAATCCACATGCTGTTGGGATGCTTTAGTTTGTTGGTGCTGCTTTGCTGTCAGTAACCACAGCGCATTCTCCTTCCTGTGCTTAATATTAGTTAAATTATCACTGAGTCCCTATAAGAGATTTTTTTACTGATGTCTTTAAGAAAATTGTGTCATTTCTTGAGAAGTTATAAAACCTCAGTGTTTGCCAAACTGTCTCTTTTTTTCTCTGTCATACCTCCCTAAATATAAGGAGGTCGTTCAGAAAATCACTGGCAAGTCAAACACCTTGGATCCTGTCTCTTTTGAAACACTTCAGGATTTTCTATACTGTAGCACAACACAGTGACAGTCATTTAGACTGATACAGTATCTCCTTATAAAGTAGGACCAAGAGACTTACCTTTTTAAGTTCTGCTTGGTCTGTCTTTTAACTTTTGGCATGAAAGTTTATTGATATTTGCCAGATCAACACCAGGATTCTGCTGTTGCTAGAGGCACAGTGTTGCATTACTTCCCATTGTATTTCCATGTGTCACTCATAGAAACATGTCCTCAAACCCTTCTGA